>NC_143549.1:120858804-121014565 GCF_054136105.1 Typopeltis vanoorti
GATCAGAGACTTATACATTGGAATGATAACCCTCTTATCTCTGCAGGTCAGTGTCCTTCTCATAATTGCAGCAATCCTCTGTGTTACCTTCACCACCTTTGCAACATGTCTCCTAAATTTCAGGTTTCTATCACTCATCAACCCCAGATCTCTTGTCTCCCCTACTTCCTCCAGTATAACTCCTCCCATAGAGTATGCAGCATCCCATCGATGTTTTCCAAACCTCAAGACCTTGCATTTTGCTGCATTAAACTGACAACCCCCATTCATTTGCCCATCTATCTAGCTTATTCAAATCCTCTTGCAGGGCTACCACATCTGCACTATTACTAATAATCCTTCCCAGCTTTGCATCATCTGCAAACAACTGAATATCCCCTTGCAATCCACTGGAAATGTCATTGATGAAAATATTGTACTATTGTAGAAAATATAAATTTTACCATGGTCAAATATTATTGTTCAGGTGCATATTTGGCAATATAGTAAAGAAATTGGATATGATACACTTTTTCAATAATACACTCTGCCTAATATGTCTGGCAATGTTTTAATAACTGTGACAATGTTTCATTTAACAATTACATTCTAAAACAAGTATATTTTCCACACACGCATTTTTCCATTTTTAAAGACTGGTGTTGTATAATAAGTACTGTACTTAATAATAATTTCATATAATGATATGAAATTATTATTATAACTATAGACAATACTGCTTATAGTAAGGTAGTACTGGAAATATTTGATAATAAAATTTCAGAACTATTATTCGCTTTCAGAGAATATAGGCTTCATGGTTCACATATGGAGAATATAGGCTTCATGGCTCAAAATAGTATGTTGAAAGGGATTTGTGAGTCAAAAAAGGGTGGGAACTGCTGCTTGACCATTATGGTAATTTTATTTATGGTAATACTAACTGAAATAAACAGGCAGAATATGGGAATAAGGAAAACAAATTTCTTGAGTTCTTATGGGACTTAGGCAATATATAATAGAGCAAATGAAGACTGAGAGTCTTAGATCATATCACCAGAGTATGTAAATTGTGAATGGGATGTGACCTCTCTCTCTCTCTCTCTTTTCAGTTGGTGAGAGTGAACACGAAGTAATCTCATGGGTGGTGACCAGCCATATGAAGACTTTTGTAAGGAAAGGATATTATTATTATTATAAAGGTATCTCCATGGAGTCAGAGGACTCATTATGGGAGATCCATTATTCACATAATTCCTATCATATTTCTCATTAAAACTCATTCACTGATGAAGCGATCACAACCACTATGGATAATAAAAAAATAATAAATTAGGATCTTCAATATATAGATATATATTCATATGTGAATGTATACATACAATTGTATATACATAATTTAATTTCAATTACAACAGTTGTAAATATTTTATATTCATATTAAAATGTTATGACAAAACTTAATGCTATATAACTGAACCAGCACATTTTTTTTTATGTCGAATATTAAGGATAGTTTTTTACAAGCAAACAGATCAACAACTACAAACACTAAACAAACACCGCTTTGGTGAAGTTATGAAGTTACAAAGTGGATGTGATGAAGTAATTTTGATGATGTTTTGCAGACATAGGTGTTTTTGAATTAATCTGAATTATGTTTTACTGACAGTTTTGTCAGTAAAAAAATATATATATATTTAAAATATAAAATATATCAGATGAAATACTAATATTTTATACTCACTTTGTTTTACTGCACTGCTTCCAACCCCATGCTCCACAGGGTACAAGTTCTGTATTTGTTACCTTTTGTTTATAGCCTCTTGGATAAGGCTCTCGCACAATCACATATTTGCACCTCCTGCAATAAGCAACAAAACAACACAAAACATTCCAGTCAGTTGCACTTGGCTAATCAAAACATCCCTTACATCAATTTTTTTGAATAATTTAAAAAGACTGTTACATGATCTTAATATGTAACTCTATTTGTATCTAAATATGTAAATAGGAACTGTTTCCTTTCCAACATTTCATGATAATGTTTTACAGCATAAACAATGCAAAGAGGAAGTAAACATACATTTGTTAAACTCACTAATATTTTCCTGGTTTTCTAACCAGCATCAGCAGAGCACAATTATAACTGTGATAGATACACTGGAGGAAAACATCTTTATTACATAGAAGTTGTTATAGGTCCGAGAGACTATTTTTAGAATCAGCATCAGCTATGAAACCATTCTCCCAACCTCAGCAAGTATGGTTGCATTATTATCGGATGTTAATAATTGGTTAATAATAATCAAATAATGATAGTTGGCTGGTAATAATAATAATAATAATAATTATTATTATTTTAAATTAAGGGGATATAAAATCCACATTGTTTTAAAACCGAATAAGAAACTCAAAGATTGGAATCAGAGAGTTTCATGCCGAATATAGTAAACTATAAAGTATCAGCAATCACTAGCGTGAGCTAATGCAAGTGACCCTAGTACATAGTACAATACCGGACAACTCGTTGCAAAGGTGGGGAAAGTTCAGATCGCTATTCTTAGGTATTTTCCATAATGTAAAAACACATTTCCTAGGAAATGTATGATGTTATTACATTATGGAGGGAGGTCACTACCCAGACCGGTTTCAGCCTTTTTTGAGGCTTCATCAGTGAGTAGCTAGACCATTAATTATAATAATAATAATTATTATTATTATTATTATTATTATCCTAAGACCCCATGGAGTCAAAGACTCCATGGGATCTTAGAGAGAGACTTCTTTTGTTATACACACACAATTCATCATACCTTGCCTTAAATACATTCAAATTCTCTGCAGACACTACACTCTCAGGCAATGCATGCTAATCATTCATGACTCTATGCAAAAAACTTGCTTCTTGCTCCCTTGCTCACACTCTGCTTATACAGCTTCCCGGGGTGACCTCTTGTTCTCTCCCAATCTCACACCGTTTTATGAAAAACCTCTTCAATGTTAATCCAATAGCAACCCCTTACCAACTTGTATGTCTCCATCATATTACTCCCCCCCCTCTTCCTCCTATCCACTAGACTCAGTAAATTGCATCTTCTCAACCTTTCTTTATATATATATTCAACATTCCAGAGATCAGAAACTACTTTAGTCAATTGCCTCTGGACTCTTTTTCAACATCTCTTCATCTTGAAAACTAGGTGACCAAATCTATGTACAGTAGCCCATATGTGGCGTAATCAAGGCCTTATACAATAGAACCAGAATCTCTTTACCTCTACAAGTCAGTGTCCTCTGCATCATTTCCAGAATTTGTTATGTTGTCCTCACAATTTTGTCAATGTGTCCTCTAAATTTTAGATCCTTATCCACCATCACTCCAAGATCTCTTATTTCCTCCACTTCTAACAATATATCTCCAGAATATAAATTCTACATCCCATCTTTATTTCCCAAATTTTAAAACCTTACATTTCACAACACTGAACTGGTATCCTCACTCTCATGCCCATTTGCTCAATCTACTGAAAACTTCTTGTAAGGCCAGAACAGCTGCCCTACTCTTTATAGTTCATCCCAAATTTGCATCATCTACAAACAACTGAATATCCCCACCATCCAAATCTTCCCCAATAGCATTAACATACAGGTTAAACAGCAATGACCTTACAACTTTGCATCATCTGCAAACAACTGAATATCCCCACCACCCAAATCTTCCCCAATAGCATTAACATATAGGTTAAACAGCAATGACCTTACAACATCCCCCCCCCCCGAGGTACACTAGTTGTGACTTTCCTCTTCTGGAATATTGCTCCCCATACACAACTTGCTAATACCTATCAGATAGCCAATTTACAATCCAATGCACCAATCTAACATCCAATCCCATCTGCTGTAGTTTGACTATCAACTAATCATGTGGTAATCTATCAAAAGCTTTTAGAAAATCAAAGTACATTACAGTGTATCCATCTCCTTTGTCCAATGAAGTTGCAACCTTATTGTAATAAGTAAGTAGATTACTAAAACATGACCTCCCTTAGGAAATCCATGCTGTCCATCAAAGATAATACCACTGTTGTAAACTAAACCTAATTCTGAATCCTGGTTCTCACCAGCCTCTCTAACACTTTAACCACAACAACTGACATACAGATGGACCTATAATTTGATGCTTGAGTTCTGTTACCTCCCTTATGAAGTGGCACAATCTTGCCTTCCTTCCACTCTGTTGGAACTTGACCCAAAGTAAGGCTTATATTAAACAAATATGTCAAGGTCGGAGTAAGGAAGCAAGTTTGTATTATGGATGTTAATATCCCCAAAGAGGGCAATCTCATAATTTGGGTAGTTAGTTTTGTAAGAAACCAATTGTTAGTGATAGGTAGTTAAAAAGGGCAGCAGGATTGTCAGAGTTAGGAGAGTAGTAAAGGCAGCAAATGAAGGCTGTAAAGTGAGGTAAGGAAATCTTGAGCCAAAGCAGATAGAAAACATGGAGGTTCTAATTTAGATAGCATTTGACAGGGGATATCATATTTCACAAAAGCACATGTTCTGCCCTTACTGCAAAATGCATCGTGTAGGATGTAGCTGGAATAGTTGAGGTAGACTGTGGTAGTGGAGGATGTCAACTGAGGTTCTGTTAGGAAAAAAGATATCACCAATGTTAATATTAATGCCTTGAATGCTAATTAACATGGAAGTGTTTCTTATTAGAAAGAGTTCTGATGTTATTTTGGGTGTGTTGGGGTGTATTTTCATTTGTTCCAATTTTTTTTGTTATATTTTCATATTAAAAATTTTTTTTTGTATTATTTATTATGGGTGATATGTTTCTGCAGTTAAAACTTGAGTATTTATTTCTAGTAAAACTTTAGTAGGTATGGAATCTAACATGTTGTATGACTAAGGTATGTTTGTACTCATTTCTGTCAAGCAACCCATTGTACTCATTCACCACTTTCCAAGCAAGTGTCAATGAAAAAGTGTCAGTAAAACTTTTATCAAATGCACTATACTTGGGCAGTGCCCTTGTCTTTTAACCAGTGCAAGGTAAGGCAACTCAGGGATGCTGAGGATTGCATTCTCATATGCTCTCAGGTCAACTTACGAAACTTTCATAGTTTCTACAAACATTCAGCTTTGAAATAATGTTGGATCTAGTATCCACTTCGCCTATGTAATTCATGATTGTCATGTATGTTTAATCCAATAAAACTACTTTAGTAACATATGCTTCTAATGCCTAATTTCTTGATATCCCAATCCACTTGGCATAATAGGGGCAGAAGATCAACATATCCATGAATATGAAGAGGAAAAAAAATTATCATGGTATCCAAACCATTAAGGGCCAATTAATACAATCGCAAATCAGATATGGCCAGAAATATGAAGAAACAGTTCCAAACTTACAGAGGAGAGTCTCGGATGAAAGACAGGAAAATGAAATGTGACCAAGATTTAAAAATAAATATGACAAATAATAATAAAAGAACAATAACGACTTTATGCATAACCACTTATAATATCAATACTCTTTAAGATGAATTTGATTAGCTACCTAAGATGCCAAAACTCTTAAGATGAGATTGGTAATCTTAGAAAAAGTACATCTAGATATTAAATTATATATAAGTGGATTTTACAAATACAGATTCAGAATTCAACCAGATAAAAGAAACTGATATCTATTAATAACAAGTGGGAAAACAAGACAAAAGTAAAGATTACCTGGTTAGTTTGAAGTAAAATAGCAATCAACTGAAGAACTGAAAGTCAAAATATAGGGGAAAACCATAAAAAATGTAGAAAATGCAGAAAAAGAACTTATTATAAGTTCAAGATACTGGATGGGATTATGCAAATACAGAATCAAACTTCAACCAGATCTAAGAAACTGATATCTATTTATAACAAACAAGATAAAAACTATTATTATGGACACCTGTAGGAGTGTTATGGAGTCTGTAGACTCATCAAAGGCAGGTCCACTAACATTCTGAAAAGCAAGCACTAACCATTATTCCTACCTTAATCATTCTTTTTTGGCTGGCTACCTATATGACTAATAAAATAAGAAGGTTTTAGAGAATATAAAGACAAAATGCTCCTTGGAGGCAATTGATTACTAAACAGAAGTTGGTGTACTTTGGTCATATTATGTGAGCTGATGAATCATTGGAGAAGGCAGTTATGTTGGGGAAAGATTGAGGGAATGAGGAGAAGACCACAAAAGAGTTGGATGGACAACATAAAGGAACTTACTAACTTAAACTTACAATTACTGAAAAAAATGGACAAGAGGTCGAATGGAATGGAGAGTCTTTGTTCACAGGATGACCAAGAGTCAGAAACGACTGGATGGCACATAACAACAATAACAACCTATTAAAAGAACTCCCTAAGGTTTTTTTTTTTTGGCTGCATTAGCTAATTGCTGCTCATACTGCACTGTTTCTACCCTTACCAACTAAGTCACCCTCCTTGTCTGTTCTTTGCACTCCTCATGAAATTGATTATTACCACACATGTTGCCTCTATAATGCCTTCTTTCTTTGTAATGCATGCTTAATCTCTTCATTCATCCATTTTGCACCTACCTTATTTAACTTTCTGACTCTTAGAATACATTTAGACAACTGCTTCTACTAGACAGGTCTTAAATAGCACCCAAGCAGCACTGATATCTTTTCCATCCAACTGCTCATTATATGCTACAGCTGCAAGCTGTTTCCTGAGCATCTGATAATCACCAGCTTTGTAGTTTCACACATATACTCTTCCTCACATGGCTAGCAACCACCCAGTTAATCACTTCATGGCCACCTCATTTATAATGACATCCTCTGTTGAGATGCAGGTTCTTTGCATGGACACATTGAATCATTTTAAAGCACAGTTGGATGAGCATTGTGTACAATAGTGTTTACCTCCCACGATGAGTCTCTGACTCCGTGGAAGTCGGATGTTATTAATAATAATAATAATAATGATTAAATTCAAAATCCTCAATCCTAGTGTGTCCTCATCTGTTATATACTGTCTGAGATATTTATTTCTAAAAAACTCAAGAAATTAATTTTCTTTACTTCGGATGGCTATCTCATCATCCCAATCTATATTGCCATAATTACAATCACCAACAATGATCACCCCTTTTCTTATTCTTGGCTAATTTGCTTATACATTTAATGGCCACTACCCTCCACATTACCAGGTGTACAACAACATTCAACTAAGTATTTCATTCTGTTCAAGTCTATCTAACACCATACCATTTCAAAACCACTGCCACTATTTCCTCCTTGCATCTCTACTTTATATGAACGTAACTCTTTTTCTATCATCAACAACACTCCACCTCCCTTTATACCCTTTCTATCTTCACAAATATTTTTATCTTCACTTCAGATTCATAACTGGTTTGAACACTGACTTCTAGTATACAAACTGCCTATTTTTATTATCTAATTTCTTATTTAATTTGTAATTATTATTACATAGGAATCTCCATGTATTTTAAAGACTCATCACGGGAGGCCCACACTAATCATTATTCCACAATAACTATTATCTCTCCAATTCATTCATTGTCAGAGCACTCACAACCTCCTCTGATAATCCCTTCTAGTTATTCACTATTCTCCAAGTAAAAAATCTAATCATCACACCCTTACTAACACTGTTACAGAACTTTCAGGGATGAGCCATTGTTCTCTCTCCTTAAACATCATCATCATTATTATTATTATTCAGGCCTCCATGGAGTCAAAAGACTTATCGTGGGAGGTCCTTCCTAAGAAACACAAAGTCTATCAAGACTCATTGAGGGGAGGTCCCCCCCCCATAAGAAACACAAAGTCTATCATACCACTCCTTGAACTCATTGACCGTTCTCGCTCTCACCACTCCATCAGGCAATGCATTCCATGGTTCAACCACCCTCCATGCAAAGAAACCACTCCTCACCCTTATGCTGACAGTTTCCTTTCGTAACTTCCAGGGATGGCCTCTTGTCATCACTCTCCTTCCTGCTGTTCAACCAAGCGAAAGAACTCCCCAGTGTCACCCTGTAACCACCTCTCAACAGCTTAAAAGTCTCAATCATATCACCCCTCCTTCTTCTATCCACTAAACTCTGCAGTCCACATTCCCTCAGCCGATCCTTATAACTATCATTGTACAGTCCTGAAACCATCTTTGTTATCTGTCTTTGTACCCTTTCCACAGTTAATTTATCCCATTCAAATCCTGGAGACCAAATCTGAGAACAATAGTCCAAGTGTAGTCTGATCAGGGTCTTATACAACGGAATGATAACTGTTTTATCTCTGCAGGTCAGTGTCCGTCCTTCTCATTATTGCAGCAATCCTCTGTGTTACCTTTGCCACCTTTGCAATATGTCCCCTAAATTTCAGGTTTCTATCAATCATCAACCCCAGATCTCTTGTCTCCCCTATGTCCTCCAGTATAACTCCTCCCATAGATGTTTCCCAAAACTCAAGACCTTACATTTTGCTGCATTAAACCGATAACCCCTATTCATTTGCCCATCTATCTAGCTTATTCAAATCCTCTTGCAGGGCTGCCGCATCTGCACTATTACTAATAATCCTTCCCAGCTTCGCATCATCTGCAAACAACTGAATATCCCTTGCAATCCACTGACAATGTCATTGATATAAAGGTTAAACAATACAGGTTCCAGTACCGAGCCCTGTGGGACCCCACTTGTAACCCTCTGCTTTCTTGAAACTGCCCCACCATACACAACTCTCTGATACCTATCGGACAGCCAATTCTGAATTCAGTTGACCAATCTGACATCCAGACCCATGTGCTGCAACTTAAATATCAGCTTATCGTGTGGCACCCTGTCAAATGCCTTCACTAAGTCTAAGAAAATGGCAGTATATGCCTTTCCCTCATCTAATGCTCTTGTAACTTTATCATAAAATGCTAGCATATTGCTAAAACAAGAGCGCCCCTTCACAAATCCATGTTGACTCTCACAGATAACATTACCCTCATCTGCCTAATGCTGTATACGGTCCCTCACTACTTTCTCCAAGATCTTAACAACTACTGATGACACACAAACTGGTCTATAATTAAACACTTCCAGTCTGCTGCCACCCTTATGCAATGGCACTATCTTACCTTCCTTCCATTCCATGGGCACCTTTCCAGTAGCCAGACTTTAACTGAAAAGCCAGGTCAAAGGCACTGTCAGTTCCCTAGCTCATTCTCTCAAAACTCATGGTGAAATACCATCCAGTCACACAGCTTTACTGACATCCAGAGTACTCAGTATTTGAAACACACTCTCCTCCTGTACCTCTAAATCTTGAACCTGCCCTATCCCTCTAGCATTAAAACTGACTCCTCCAGGATGAAATACTCCAATAAAGTGTTCATTGAACAATTCTACTATGTCTGCTGCATCAGTCACTCTATTCCCATTTTTATCCCACAATATCATTCTTCCACAGTCATTTCTCCTCCTACTGGCCACATATCTAAAAATTATGTATTGAAAAATTTCTATTCTATCAATCTTATAAACCTTTTTTTTTGTAACTTAAGTTTCTAGCATGTATCCTCTTTTCTGCCTATCAACTAAAATTTGCAATCTATATGCCTTCAATCTATTCTCAGAGGGAGCATTACACAACCTATCACCATCTTGGTAACTCATCTCTGGATTCACTTTGCAACTTCCTCATCCCCAAGAAAACCAGGCAACCAAGTCTGGGCACAGTAGTCAAAATGTGGCCATGTCAGAACCTAATATAGAGGATTAATAACTTCTCTCTCTCTCTCTCTCTCTCTCTCTTTCTTTCTCTCACTTTTTTTTTATGTTGTTCCCAATCACAAAAGGTTATTTGCAAACTTAAAGTACATTTTGTACCATGGGTGGGTTAAGGATTTTTTTTTCTTCTATTTTTATCAATTTTTACATTTTTTGTATTTCTTTTTTAATTTCTTTTTTACATGGTCTGGAAACTGCTCTAGAGACCTAACATGGGACTTTTACAAGTCACTTCAGGTCTTCAATACGTGGGAAGTGGTCTCAAACACTGGGCCATGAAACTGATCTCCCATCTAAAGACAATCACAAATATCCATGTCCACAGTGGGATTTCAAACCAACAGTCTGCTGGTTGGAAATTGGGTATGTTATCCACTCGACCAACAAGGCCATTAAAATCAATGGAGCCTGGGAACATTTCTACTCGTCAAAGTGTTCATCAACATCCAAGTAATCCTTTGAGCTATTTTGCCCACTTTTGCAATATGCCATATGAATTTCAACTCCTTATCCACCAAATCACTAACATTATAAATTTCCTGCAGTCCGGTATCATCAACGTAATACACAGAATGTAATCTTTTCATCCAAAGTGTGCTAACATTTAACCATTAATGGATGACCATTCTTGGCTCTCATGGCAATTTATTTAAATCACTCTGCAGGATCTCTACATTACCTTTCTTACCTACTGCTGCTGATTTTCATAATTTTCATAAACAGTCACTAAAAAATTTGGTGGCCTTTTCCATTCAAAACCACTTCTTGCCTGTATACAACTGTTATGGATATAAAAATTACAAGTCATTGATATAATATTCTAATTTCCAGACAGGATTATTTCTCTTCTTGGGCTAATTTACACTTCCAGCTTTCATGGCACAAACACATCACAGATACTAGATTTGGAGTGGTGCATCAAAAAATATCCCAAAGAATGCACTTGATGCTCTTCTAGACGAGTATAGTCAACTTAATAGCTGATCCACCCACCCACCTCTCTCTCCAAGTCCATTTTTCATAAACATTCTGTTTATGCCTTTTCTATAAGTATTTTCATAGGCACTATTATACTGCATTGACCACCATCATTCCTCCACTTTCTTCTAAGCATGTCAAAAAAAAAAGCAACTGATGTCCATACAGTTAGCCTAGTGGCTATGCGCTTTGCAACCATATGCCTGGGAAAGGAGTGTCCTAGGTTCGATTCCCATTGCCAACGTGAGGAGCTTAAGGATCTTTCTCAAACATAACAAAGTTAGCCGGTCTTGGGCATGGACAGCAGAGTTTTTCTCCCCAGTTTATCTGGGATTTTTCCTCCCACGTATATATACAAGAATGGTCTGAAAGGTACTTGGCCTCAACCCTAGATGGCAACACTATCAGTACAATTTTTTTTTTCTAAGTTGGTACAACTGTCATAAACATCCATGTGAAATTGCAAGTCATTCTATCAAGTAGTTTGTTTTATACAGCTGTCTGAAGCAAAAGTGTTGTCTGTATCCCCTGAAATGGATAAAATTCAGTATCGTGCAGTTATAAAATTCTTTGTAAAAGAAGGTTTAACACCAAAAGAAGTTCATTCAAAGTTCATAAACATTTATGGGCACTCTTCTCCTTCATTTTCGACAATTAAGAAATGGGCTGCCAAGTTTAAACATAGTGCCGTACCAGCCTTAAAGATGATCCACATGAAAGATGTCCAAAAAAGTGTAACAACACGAGAAATCATTGTTCAAGTGCACGATATGATAGTGGATGACCCGCGAGTCAAAATGCATGACACTGCTGAGACTAGCCATTTCAAAAGAATGTGTAGGATATATTTTGCATGTAGGATATGAATTGTAAATGAAAAAGCTTTGTACAAGACGGGTGCCACACTTGCTCACAGCAGATCAAAAATGCACTCGCATGAAAATCTCTGAACATTGCTTGGAGTGTTTTAGCAAGAATAAAACTGATTTTGTGCATCGATTTATTACTATGGATGAGACTTGGATTCACCATTACACACCAGAATCCAAACAGCAGTCAAAACAGTGGACAGAAGCAGGTTGTTCAGCGCAAAAGAAGACAGTTGGTTCCAGCAGGAAAGGACATGGCATCAGTGTTTTGGGATGCTAAAGGCATTTTGTTTATTAATTATCTTGAAAAGGGTAAAACAATAACTGGGGAATATTATTCCGATTTTTTAACCAGACCAGATGAAAAAATTCATGAGAAAAGACCTGGTTTGCAGAAGAAAAAAATCATCTTTCATCAGGACAATGCACCTGCCCATAAAGGTGTTTTGTCAATGGGAAAATTAAGGAATCTGCACTATGAATTGTTGGAACATCCACCCTATTCCCCAGATTTAGCTCCCTGTGACTTCTATTTCTTCACAAAACTAAAACTCTTCCCCGCTGGTCAGCGTTTTTCTTCGAATCAAGAGGTGATTGCAGCTGTAGAGGGATATTTTGCAGTACAAGAACCACTACAGGGATGAGATAATGGTGCTGGAGCATCGCTGGAATAAATGTATTAGTCTTAAGGGAGATTATGTTGAAAAATAAAAATAATTTTGTAATTATAAATTTGTTTTTTTCATTGTTAGGCTGAGAACTTTTCAGACCATCATCATATATATATATATACATAAACCTAACTTCACTTCACTTCATGGGGATCTGTTAATAATAATATAATATAAACACATAAATATATGTTCATATAAGTGATTTCTATGTAAAAAAGAAACAAAAACAACACTTACTTCAACTCGCATCTTGTTCCCCCGAAACCAGCAGGGCAAATACATTTTCCCAACTTTCCACATTTTCCTCCGCTCAGGCATCCTCCTGGACAATATGCTAAAAGAAAGGAATCTTTTATTAATACAATAAATTAGATGTTAAAAAGATAAAGCAATCTTTATTAATATCACTGGGCCCTAAATAACATATTAAAAGACATTACATTTTATGTACTGAATATTATCATTTATTGCCAGATGCCTGTCCCTCCTATTAAGTGCCTCATATGACAAGAACTAAGTGTCTGATAAAAAATGTCACATAATTCAATTGAAACGTTGAATTACATTAACTAGCTGAAAATGTAAAAAACATTTCTATCAAAGAAATCCATTATTTTCTTTTTTTAAATTATTTTTCAAGATTCTCTTGCAAGATGTAACTAGAAAATCATTTTACCATTTCTTAAAATTGACTGTTTTAAGCAGATGCTAAACTGATGTCAGGAAAAGCAGATTATTCATTGCGTAGTATACTGGACAACACATAACAGTCATGGAAAGTATTTTTAACTTGGGTATAATTATGTTATTGCACTACCTGTGGGATCAGCTAGTCTTGCATCAATTGTAGGCGCAAACTTGACATTTTGTCTGTTTGCTCACTTGGGAAAAATGGAGTAAAACCAAGTTTAAAATTGCTTGGTATCTTTACCATAACAGTCATGCTTTAAGATCAAAGCCTGAGTATGATAATTGTACTGTCACAGTTCTGCTGAATGTGAATAATGGAGCTGCAATTAATAACACACAGGGTTAGAGGATGTTTGGTTCAGTCAGAAATGTCCACATGGACATCTGGTCCATACAAAATGGTTCACAATATTTGGGTCAGTCAGAAATATCCATACACGCATTTGATCCATGTAAAAATGTCCATATGGAGGTTTTTCACTGGACTAAATATCCAGTCAAGATGTTCACTCATTTCCATCCAATAGTATGAAAATATCAATTGGGCAGAAGAAAGGTTCATACATTTTTTTCCCCAGAAATGGCAGAAATACTTTATTCACAGAAGAAGAGGCTAATGCTGCATTTCAATAGATACTATTGACATTTTCATTCATTCAATAAGGACTGAAGTAGAAGATAGCAAAGATGGGAAGAGTGAAAAACTTGCAAAGTACCGCCCCCCCCCCCTATTATACACACATATATACATGCGCTATTTTCTCATTGACATAGAAAATTGACATCTATTTCTATCTGACATGATAAATTTTCAAATGATTAAATAATTGAAATAGAAAACTGATAAAAACTTGGTCATGTAAGATGGGCATAAGATGAATTAAAATGCAATATTTAAATTTTAAATGATTATCTAATCGCAAAATCACAAAAATAATTAATTTTTAAATATATATTATTAATTTCTTCTATAAAGAGCCACCGACTGCCTGAACGCCCCCAAATGCTTCTGATCCCACTATAGCCCCCCCCCCCCTAGAAGGCTTCAGTACCCACTGGGGGGTACTGCCCACTTTGGGAACCTATGATCTAAATGATATTACAATAATTCAGGATGGCACACAAAACCATCAGCAATACTAGTGTTGAAGGTGAAGCTAGAAAAGTGTTGAATCAGTTAAAATGATCTGCTGAAGAGGAACTAATGCAACACCATTGCAATTTCTTAGAACAGCTCTTAGAGAAGTGTACAAATGAAGAGGTAATGCATATGCTACCAGAAAGAAACACATTAAGGAGATAAGTCAACAGAATTCAAAATCAACATAGGCTACCAAATCCAACAATGATGCATGGCATTGAAATCCCTCGTGAATATCAGGTAGGGGGGGGTGAACATTTTCTAATGAACGATTTTGGTGCTGAAGATGAAGAAAGAATCCTCATTTTTACAACATATATATGAGATAATGTAAGATGTTCTGAAGTGCAAGTAACATGCTATTCACAGATGCACATTCAAAAGGTTACCTACACAATTCATGTAGTTATTTAGATTGCATATCATGGATCATACAATGCCTTTGGTGTATGCATTCACAACAAAATGACATGAAGACACAAGTAACTTCATGATAGAGTAATGGCATTTGTATGTGAAAGAAATTTTATGATAGAGTAATGGCATCTGTATGTGAAAGAAATCTCACCTTATCTCCTCAGTCATGTACGATGAGTTTTGAAATCGCAAATATGAATGCAGTTCGAGAACATTTTCCAATTTTTATGTACCAGGGTATTTATTTCACTTTTCACAATCTCTCTGGCAGAAAATTTCCGAGTATAGCAGAAGCAATACTCGAAAAAGTGCATCCATTCTGTTTGTGCCACTGGAAGATGTAACTGATATGTTTGATTTCATTGTGGAGAATGCAGTAGAAGATTTGGATGATCTTATGGATCATGCTGAGTGTTTTCAGAGAGCTCCTGAAAGCCAAGTATAATTTTGAGTGAAAATTGGAATATTGGTTTAAATCATAATGTAATATTAATAAATTCAGTTTAATCCTTTATCTAAGTGTGAGCAAACAAAGTTTGCACCTAAAAGTATCTTCAAGACTGGGGTAAGGTGGTACAACACCAGGAAACTCATTGCAAAGGTGGAGCAAGCTAACATCACTCCTATCTCAGTATCTCCCATAATGCAAACCACATCTCCTTGCAGATATGTCTAATGTTATGCATTAAGGGAAGGGCCACTACCCAAACTAGTTTTGATCTTTATTGAGGTCTCTTCAGTTGCAACTCCTATAGGTAGAGATGACTTGCTAATGCTTCTGCCTGGTATTTCCACTTGGGCCTGGTTCCCACTGAAGAGACCTCAATAAAGGTCGAAACTAGTCTAGGTAGTGGCCCTTCCCTTAATGCATAACATTAGACATATCCGCAAGGAGATGTGTTTTGCGTTATGGGAGATACCGAGATAGGAGTGATGTTAGCTTGCTCCACCTTTGCAATGAGTTGCCTGGTGTTGTACCACCTTATCCCAGTCCTGAAGATACTTTCAGGCACAAACTTTGTTTGCTCACACTTGGATAAAGGATTAAACTAAATTTATTATAGTCTAACCAAGTGAAAAATAAACTTTCGTAACGTAATATTGTCTAATTTGGTAGCGTGTTGTGTCTGTGTGATTTTGGTGTGAATTCTGTTTTATATAATTTAGTATTTTAACGATACGTTTCACAGAATAGCACATGGCGCCAATGCGACGTAAGATAATGGCATCCAAAAATATGATGCCAGTGTTCAAAAACTGTAATGTGAGGGAGTTTGTCCAATGTGATGTGTGTTGGATGTATGCATTCCTGAAGGAGGCTGGTCATGTGTCAGGTCATGAGATAGTTATGGTTGAAAAAAAGCCAGAATGAGTGAAAATAGTGGCTTGATAGGGAATTGCGATGTTGTACAAGATGACAATGAGAGCAGTGATCAAAGAGAGAGTGAAAGCAACTATACATAGAGAGAAAATGGTTTAAATGATGAAAAAAATGAGGAATTAATTGTAGGGAGTGAGATCGCTAGGTTGTGCGCAGTGATACAAAATGCGCAGCAGTAATTAGAGCACCTGTAAAACTCTTTCCAGAGTGCTTCGGCTAACGGAAATAAACAAGTGTTTGAAAGGAAAAATAAACATAAGAGTGGGAGAGTTTCTGAAATGAAGGAAAGAGTGTTGTATGGTGACTCATCATTAAGATGACTGATAGATGGGAGTTTAATTAAACTGTACTTACCGGGTGCGAAATTTAAGGATGTAAGTGAGAGTATTAGAGCACAAAAACAGAGGGTGAAAGCATTGATAGTTCTGGCAGGTACGAATGAATTGAAAGGAGATAAATTTTTATGAGAGAGGACTTGAAAGTATTGTTAAAGGTAGTGAAAGAAAAGAGTGACAGTTAGGATGGTGAGTCTGTTGCCATGGTATGACAGAGAGGAGTTTAGAAGGAGGGCCATAATTGCAAATGACTTTATGTGCAGGTTATGCAGATGGTGTGGAATTCGTGGACATGTGGAATGAGTTTTGATGGGCGAAAGGATTTATACAAGATGGATGGCCTGCATTTGAATGGATTTGGTGTGCGGAGACTGGAAAAAGTGTTGCTGAATGAAGTGAAAATGGATGTGCAGAACCAGGGAAACTAGAACTACCAAGGAGGGGGGGGGTGGATATGCAGACATCAGTGAGACAGTTGAGTGTAAGAATGTATATAATGTACCCGAGCAAGTACTAAGGACAAGAATCGGAATGGGATAGTTAGAATAACGCATCAAGATAGGAGTGGGATAAAGGGACCTCTGCATTTCATGTATACTAATGCCAGGAGTATTAGGAACAAGAAGGAATAATTTTTGGCCTTGATTGGCTTTTCCTGTCCACAGGTTATTGGCATTAGTGAAACATGTCTGACAGAAGATAATATAGTTAGTGGGATAGAATGTGTAGGTTATAATGTGTTTAGGAGGGACAGAGATAATAAAATGGGGGGGGAGTGTTATTGATGATAGCTGATGAACTGCAGCCAGGGAGCATTGAAGTTGTATTGCAGGATAGTGAAAACAGCTCATTTGAGGTTTGATGTGAGATTGTTCTGCCAGTCTCAATCTCACACCAAATAAACTTTCAACATTGGGTGCTGCTATAGACCAGGTGATGGAATAGATGGTGGAGATAGTATGCATAAATAAATTGATGAAATGAGTGGAAGGAGGGTAATTATTATGGGGGATTTCAACTATGGTAACATTGATTGGAAGAAGGAGAGGACACGTGAGGAAGGAAATGGATTTTATTCAATTATTAAGGAATAACTATCTGAGACAGCATGTAATTGAAAATCCTAGGGTTGTGAGAGTGCTTGACCTGGTAATAGCATTTGAGAATTTGACTGTAATGAATATGACCATGTTGTCACCCATGGCCATGTTGTTGAATATATGGCTATGTTGTTGAATATGACCATGTTGTTACTAGTGAGAGTGATCATAAGGTCTAGGAGGTGGCTAAAGGTGTGGAATTTTCGATTAAGACAGGGTATATGTGGAATTACTGTGCTGGCAAGTATAACAAGCTTAGGAGATTGCTTGGATCAGTGCCATGGCATGTACAACTGCAAGGGCTGGATGTCGATAGAGCATGGGAAGTGGTCAAGGAGCATTTACAGGAGGTTATGGCTGATTGTATACCTAGGGTCTGAATAGTAAAACAAGTAGGGGTTAAATGGATGAATACCACCATTAAGCTTGAGCTGCAAAAAAAAAAAAAAAACAACCGTGGAGGGAATTTAAAGAAAGAGGTGACCTGCAGGCACACGAATGGTATAAAGTGCAGGTCAGAAGAGTAACAAGTGTGGTAAAAAAAGCAAAAGCGGATTATGAAAGGAAACTAGCTATGCAAGATAAAGAGAATTCCAAACAGTTCTTTCAATATGCTGCAAGCAAAAAAATCTGTACACGACAAAATGATTTTAAGGAATTCCCCCCCCCCCACCCCCCCCCCCCCCCACCCCCCCCCCCCCCCACCCCCCCCCCCCCCCACCCCCCCCCCCCCCCACCCCCCCCCCCCCCCACCCCCCCCCCCCCCCACCCCCCCCCCCCCCCACCCCCCCCCCCCCCCACCCCCCCCCCCCCCCACCCCCCCCCCCCCCCACCCCCCCCCCCCCCCACCCCCCCCCCCCCCCACCCCCCCCCCCCCCCACCCCCCCCCCCCCCCACCCCCCCCCCCCCCCACCCCCCCCCCCCCCCACCCCCCCCCCCCCCCACCCCCCCCCCCCCCCACCCCCCCCCCCCCCCACCCCCCCCCCCCCCCACCCCCCCCCCCCCCCACCCCCCCCCCCCCCCACCCCCCCCCCCCCCCACCCCCCCCCCCCCCCACCCCCCCCCCCCCCCACCCCCCCCCCCCCCCACCCCCCCCCCCCCCCACCCCCCCCCCCCCCCACCCCCCCCCCCCCCCACCCCCCCCCCCCCCCACCCCCCCACTATTCATAATATCCTGATATTATTGTGATCTTGTTTCAAAAATTATCCATGAGTAATGGTGGTTCTCATTTCTCACTTTGTTCAAAATTCTCACTCAATATCCAAGTCATGGTTTTCCACAAAGTGTGCCAGAGCAGTCCAAGAAAAGAAAAGAAAACAGCTTACTGTAAGTGGACTAAGTCAAAAATTCCAGATTTATTCATAGCTTATAATGAAGTCCAAAATACTAGCAAAACCATAATCTTCATAGGGATGGATGTAGAAATTTTGCCACCTGTGCCAACAGTAGTCATGCTTTCTCATCAAACTCCTATACTGCAAATCACCTCCTTCTTTACCTGGAAGAACACTGTATTGCATGCCTTCATGCCTTCAGTAGCCTTCTGCTAGAAGGACATCAGACAAATCTTGAACAAGTTGAATATATCAAAAAAGGCTTGTAATTATGGAATCCAACAAGTTGTGCTCATGATGTGTTTCTGAATTAACACCTATTCTTTAGCATCTATACACTATATTACACTATCTCTCTCTCTCCACTGTATCAGAAGGATTTTAAAATTCAGAATAGTCTCCTGGTTTCACAATGGAAACCAGGAGACTATTCTGAATTTTAAAATCCTTAACACCCCCTGCATTCACAGCATGTTCTGGTAATGTGCTCCATTCATCCACAATTCTCCATGTAAAAAATCTTCTCCTCTCATTCTTCTTCATCACACTCTTATACAACTTCCACAGATGGCCTCTAGTTCTACCCTTCTCAACTTCTACTCTTTTTATAATCCCTTCTGTATTAATCTGATAAATTCTCCCTCATTGACTTCAACATCGCTATCATATCACCTATTTTCTTTCTATTCACTAATCTCTGTAATTTACATTCTTTAACCTCTCTCCACAGCCAACATTCTAGAAACCTACTATTGTCTCAGTCACTCATCTCTGAACCTTCTGTTTCCACATCATAATGAAAACTAAGTGACCAAATCTGAGTACATTAGTCCAAGCGTCGCTGGACCAATGCTTTATACAGTGGCACACTATCTCCTTATCTGGTGTACTCCTTATCATAGTGGCAATACTATGTGCAGTTCTTGCAACACTTGCAATATATCCTCTGAACTTCAGTTTACCCTCAACTATTACCCTTCCAGATCTCTAATCTCATCCACTTCCTGCAGTACATCTCCATCAATAGTATGCAGCCTTATTATTATTATTATGAAAAATATAACAGTCAATGTGTATTAAGGAAATTAGAAAGCTTGTGAAAAATTACCTTCTGCACAATAACGACCTCTATATCCACGTGGACATGCACATTGATTTGGTCCCACACAATGTCCCCCATTTTGACAGTCCTGTGCACATGAAACTGCAAAACAACATTTTTTTGAGAAGCAAAGAATTATGCCTTATTTTTCTTATGAATTTAAGGATATTCTTATGAATATTTTGTATACATAAATTACTTACCATTAATAACTACATAATAGAAGAGAAGCACTTCTCATTTCAGAGGCTAACTATATGGAACAGCCATGTTTTATCTATATTCTCCATTCCAGGATATAAATACTTTTTTTATTTAAAAAAAAAAAAAGAAAAGAAATAAAAAATAAAAAAGGAGGAAGTGGAGGATGGATAGACAGAGAAATTTTATTACTGCATATGACATCTCATCCTGAAAGTTCTTAGCTTGTATCCACAATAATTTGGATGTCCAAAATTACTTACTTTTGGCTATGATTGTTATTAGCGTTATTTTGTGTTGATTGTATAAGTGTTAATTCAGAATATCATAAAAATAGATTAAAAAAATCGTTAAATATATTTCCATCCCTTAAAGAGAACAAATGCCATTCAAAACAGTGGAAAACGTTTAGGAAATCAGTTAGTGACTGGTCTCTACTCTTTGTCAATGTAGTTTAGCACATTCCTTGCAGCATGCTTAGATGAAGTGTGATATGAATTCAGAAAACAGCTGCCATATCTCCATGTTCCTAATCCAAATTAATATCACTGAGTGTTCTGCAGTTGTTTTTCAAAGTTGCTGAGCTAAAATTTGAATTTATTTTGAGGTTTGCATTAAAGATTGACTGGTGGTGGTTTTTCCCTTCAATTGTTTCCGATCCTAGGTGACTTTGTAGGCATTGCCCACAACCTGTTCCTGGTGGTTTTTACAAGGTAGTTCACCAATCCCCCCCCCCCCCATTTTATCTGGGCTCTGGACTGGCATATGGCTGGGACGTGTTCATGACTGTAATCCACGTGTGTTCACAGAGACGATTTGTCTGTTCTGGGGGATGAAAAATGAGTTACCGGATGAAAAAGAGTTTAGAAACTGCCATACCTTGTGTAAAGGTCCTCTGTCAGTTAATGCCGCTAGATTAATGATTCATAAGTTTGAAGGATCAGGATCTTTTGAAGTTTGACCTGTCAGAAGAGGGAAACCAGTGCTACCACAGGTAATTGTAGAAGTAGCAACCACAAATGTCTACAGATCACATGAAAATGTTGTTGGTAGTAGCAGTGCTTGTGGAGTAGCATGACAATTGGATATACCTTATTCCATGGTATAGAAAGTCTTGTGCAAAATTATTACATTTTATCCATACCCATGTTGGACTGTACCAGCACAGCATGCAAAAGTTTATATCAGAAAATCTCACCATGAATAAGTATTCCTGGTGAGATTTTTACAGGATAGTTCACCATTGCTTTCCCCAATTACCCTATTTTATCTGGGCTCAGGATCGGCATATCGTTGGGACGTATTCATGACTATAATTCACGTGCGTTCACCAGGCCGGTTTGCTTGTTCTGGGGGACGAAAAACCCAAGTTTTCGTTCCGGGTGAAAAAATCCCCACCTCCATATGAGACTGGCTAACTCACCTCTAGTCAAAAGAGGGCAGATAAAGGTTCCTCGTGTCACTGACGGGAATCGAACCCAGGCCTTTCTGACCAAAGGAACTTCGTCTACACTGACTGAGCTATGGAGACTCAAAATGGAGGAAAGAGTACTGTATAATATAAGATCTGATAATATTGAAATGTTGACAGAGATAACAAGCTAATCTGAAGGAAAATTGTTGATAGGAAGTTAGTAATGATGTAACTTTTCATGTAATACTATCCTAAGATCCTGTACACTCCTGTGACTATATCTCAGAATTCAAGAATGGGTAGATAAAAATATGATAACTATATGAGGGTCAACATGGCTTTGTGAAGGGTCAGTCATGCCTTAGCATCTAACTTTTTATAATAGAGTAACAGATGAGTTGGATAAAGGAAATGGCTATACAATTGAATTTATATAAATTTTATATAAAAATGCTGGATTTTGCAAAGGCACGTGATAGAATATTACAGGGAACACTGTTATGCAAATTTGAACAAATGAGAATGGATATGACACTGGTTATATGGATAAGAGGGTAGCTGCTGGACAGATATCAAAAAGTGGAATATGGAGGGCCAGAATTGAGGCGAAAACAGGTGACTAGTGGTGTCACAAGGTTCAGTGCTGAGATATTGCTGTTTAATTTGTACACAAATGATATAGGAAATAACCTGAACAGAAATATTCAGCAGTTTGTTGATTATGCAAAATTAGGTACAGTAATAGTTAATCAAGGTAATGTGGAGAGCTTGCAGGATGATTTAAATAGGCTATCAGTATGGGGCAAAAGTAATGGGTGTCAGTTTAATGTCAAGAAATGAAGTTATGCATTTTGGGATAACTAGATTGCAAGCCGTGTATCATACTGTTTGCACTGTATTCCGGGAAATTTAGAGGACATACTGATAAGGTAGACAGCCCATAAGATTACTTGTCTATTGAAGAACACATTAACAAATAGAGATAAGAAAGTTATTCCTCTTTTTAAGACCTTGATATGCCCACATCTGAATTACTGTGCTCCAGTCTGGTCACCTGGGTTTCTTGGGAATGAGGAAGTGGTGGAGAGGATTCAGAGATAAGTGACCAAGATGGTGAGTGGCCTGTGGAATGTTCCCTATGAGGACAGATTGAAGGTGTGTGGATTGCAGAAATTGGTTGATAGGAGAAAAGAGGGGGGGGGGGGATGTGATGGAAACATTTAAATTGCTTACAGATTTTTATATGATAGATGCAGGGAAAATGTTTCAGCACTTGGTTAGAGGACCACAACAAGGGGTCATCCCTGAAAGTTGAATAAAGGTGTGGTTAGTAGGGGTGTGAGGACTAAATGTTTTGCTTGGAGAGTTGTTAATGAGCAGAATGGGTTGTCAGAGTCAGTTGTGAGTGCTTTGTCTGTTAATGGGTTCAAGGAGAGGTATGATAGACTGTGTGGATAGATTGTGTGATGATCTTCGAACTGCATGGTAGTGCCCGTATAATAATAATAATAATAATAATAATATATATATATATATATATATATATATATTTTTTTTTTTTTAAGAAATAGAAACAAAAATTTCAGCTTCATATTTTGAGATACAGTTGAGAGCAGGTTGCCTCCTCTATCTTTCTCTTCTTTCCTCTATAATCCATCTGATCAGAGCATATTTTGTTACTTCTGTCTCTCTCCTGTGCAAACCAGACATTTTATAATCCTCACTTTCTGTGCAGCCCAGGAACTCATTTTATTAAGTGAAACTGACATCATTAATGGAAACAACAGTTTTGCTAATTTCTTCTTTGAAGTAAAATTGGCACTGATGTAGTCGTTGAGAGTCTACAAAGTTTATTTGACAATACAAATGTATCTCTTTGATGAACATGAACAGCAATAAGAATTTCAATCTTGGCTCTCTCAAAAGCATTTAAATCAGCAGTTGTCTGGTCAATAAATACATTCTAATGCTCAAGAATCATTTCATTAGTTTCAGGCATTATTATTATTATTATCAGAGACTTCCATAGGGTCAAAGACTCATCCAGGAAGGTCATACATCACCCACACCAGCTGTCATACCTTAAGCAGGTTGTAATAGATTCTCTCACCTTCATAGGCAAGCCACTCTATTCATGAACCACTGTATGAAAGAAAAATCTAGCTCTCATCTCTTTTCTGACTGCATTCATTCTCAACTTCCATGATGATCTCTCATCCTCTTTCTACCCTCCATAAAATGAAAAATTCCATCTACTGATATCCCATATGATTCTTACAGAAATTTATAAGTTTCTATCACATCACCCCATCTTTTGTTAGTGTCTGCACCCCAACAAATTCTCAATCTATTTTCATAATCTAAATTCCATGGTCTTGATATTATCTTTAACATGCTTTCTTGCACTCTCTCTACTGAATCTGCATCACATTGGCAATCAGAAGGCCAAATCTAGGCACAATGGTCCAGAGGTGATATCAAGGTCTTGTTAAAGAGGCAAAATGACTTCCTTATCCTTACATATCAATGTTTGTTTCAGCACTGCAATTATTTTCTAAGTTCGCAATTGCAAATATATGCTATCCATATTATCATGTTATCAGCTTCTTCGTGTAATCCTGCCAATATAATATGTCATTGGAAATCTCAGCACACACACCAAAGGAATACATATAGAATTATAAAACAGGAAATCGATAGCCTCAGAAGCAGCTTTTAGAAAACTATTGCTAGAGGTTATGGGAGGGTAAGAAATTAATAGCACTTGGAGAATTATAAACCAGGAAATCGACAGCCATCATTTTATATTGTGGAGTTTTTGATATTCTGGAGGGTGTTGAAAAAGCTCAGAAATGGAGGAAAGAGAACTGTAAAAGGAATTAGAGATGATAAAGGTGACATGAAAACTGGAAAAACGATATCCTTGATGCATGGAGTAATTAGCTCAAAAAATTGCTAAATAAAACAGTCACTGACACCACAGTGGCAAAAAAAAAAAAAAAAAAAAAAAAAAAAAAAACTCAACAGGCAGGAATATTTATTTATTTAGTTTAGCGTATGATGATACAATGGCCATGAGGCCCATTTTTACAGGGAAGCACAGCACCATCTCAATACTCCCCCACCCCTAATTTTATCCGGGCTCGGAACCATCATAGCTGATGAATCAGGCCTATGGTTGGGTCTTAGGTATTCCTGACTGTAATCCGTATGTTTATAGGGTCGGTTTGCCTGTTCTGGGGGATGAAAAACCCAAGTTTCTGGATGAAAAATCCCTCTACTTCCATATGAGACTGGCTAACTCACCTTTCATTGAAAGAGACCAGATAAAGGGTCCTCATGTCACGGACAGGAATCGAACCTGGGTCTTTCTGCCCAACGGACTTTGTCTATACCGACTGAGCTACGGAGACTCAATCAGGAATACATATCCATACCTTGAAGTAGAAAAAATACATCAAAAGCCTGAAATGTGGAAAGGCAGCTGGAGTAGATGATATTCAACCAGAAATGCTCGAGTATGGCGGTATAAAAGTCTTGCAGTAGCGGCACTGCATAGTTCAGAAGGCCTGGACAGAGGAATGAATTCCAGATGACTGGAGTAGAGCTTTCATACCCATGTATAAAAAAGGGAAATAAAAGTGTTCATTTTAAAAATATTATGGAATTTACAACTGTGTTAAAAAAAAACGTGTAAATTCCATAAAATTTTTAAAATGAATGCTGATCACCGTGTAACCCTAAAAGAAAGGAAATAAAAGTGAATGTGTGAATTACAGAGCTATTTCCCTACTGAGTGTTCCTGGTGAGATTTATGCAAGTATACTTGGGAAACAGTTGAGAAGGATGGTGGAAGGGAAGCTTGGTGAAGAACAAGCTGGATTCAGGCCAAATAGAGGTTGTCAGAATCAAATTTTCACTTTAGGACAAATAGTTGAGAAATCATGGGAATGTAACAGGAATCTGTATTTAAGTTTCGTAGATCTGGAAAAGGCATATAACAAGGTGCCAAGGGGAAAGCTGTTCAAAATACTACAGTTATATGGTGCAAATGGGACATTATATCAAGTAATACAGAGTCTCTGTATTTGAGCTGTAACTCAGCAGTTAAAAATGAAGTAGCTACAGAAAGATGTTTGATGTTAAGTCAGGTTTGCAACAAGGGTGTACATTGTCTCCACTGTTATTCATCATCTATATGGATTGCATTATGAAGAAAAGAAGTATCAAACCTGATGCCAAGATTGGGGATCGGTCACAGCTCTTTACTTTATGCAGATGATGTTATACTCCGAAATAAATCCAGGACAAGTCTGCAGGATTTCCCTGCCCTAACTGAATAACTGACGTAATAAATTTGGTGCGAAAATCAGCATTAAAAAGACAAAGACAATGAAAATAGGCAATAGCATTGAATATATCAACTGCATTCTAATGGAGAACCTATAGAACAAGTAAAAATATTTCAGCTATTTAGGCACAATTTTTAACAAAGATAGCAAATTAAACTTGGAAATAGACAGCAGAATTAGCAAAGCTGGTATGGCAGGAAGTCAATTGAACAATGAATTTTATGTAAGTCGAATTTGTAAATTACACACATACAATAAAATGTTCAATGGCTACTCATACCGCTGTCTTACATTAATTTTTTTGCCATTAATCAGATATTTTCCATTTTCAATATTTTTCATTTTTGGGGTGATTAAAAAAAAATTCAATTTTAAAAATTTTATTGATTGTATTTGAATAATATACATACTGTAAATATGAAAGCATGAAAAATACATAATATAAAAGAATATAAAAACAAACTGATATATTCACTTTTCAAATAAAAAAATGTCTTGAGATGGCTAAGTTGGCTGTTTTAAGGAATGCTGTTCTGCGGGAAGTTTTACCCCTTTCGATGTTGAAGGCTGAGGGTAGTCGGGGTTGTCTGAGTTGTCATCTTGACTTTGTTGTGAATGGCATCTCACAAACATGTCTAGAGTAGATTGTGTGGTCACACTCTTCTTGACTCATAGATGGCCTTGTAGCTAGACATATCAGAATAGATAAGGCAGCTAACATTTTCAAACTGCTCGGTGTTCAGATCCATCGATTCTAATTTTGCTAACGCCAAGTCTATCAAAACCTTGGCTAGTCCCTTCATTTTAAATGTTTTTGTCTGGCAGTTTTTCTTTGGAATTTCAGAATGCCTCCAACTGAATAAGGTCATTATTAGTTAGCTCTTCATCGTGACTCAAAAAAAGCTTGTTAGTGTCACTGTTATCCACTTCCAGATCTAATTGCTGTGACAATTGCACACACATCTCCTCACCTGCTGTAATTTTTGTATCAACTCAGCACCTGAGCTATTGTTGATAGAATTTTCCCGCCTTCATTCATATTATTTCTGCCATTGTATACGAATTACTTTCAACTTTTCTTCTAAAGTAATTGCAGATCTTTGTTGTTTAGATTTATTACCAGCGCATTTGGTTTTGCATTTGCATTCTATTTTAAGGGTAAATAAAACAATAAAACTAGCAGTGATAACAAGTGACTGAGCTAACCACACGAGGCATCTACTACTGTACTGCAATAAGGCTGTCAAAGACGCACCTGCACAAAGCTGCAAACGTGTTCATATGCACTAGTAGATTTATTACATAACTGCGAATTTACATAAGTCACATGTTACGTTACTCAGGGTGTAACTGTACTGTATTATATATCACTGTATTTCTGGAGTGGTGATTAAAGTTCTGCAGAGCCTGGTTAAGAACTAAGCTACAAGACTGAGTGGAAGGTTATATGATATGCTGTAAGAACCAGCACAGATTTGCTAAGGAATGATCATGCTTTAGTAATTATTTACATTTTGCAATAGAATAATTGCAGAAGTTGATGTGCAGTATTTCTAGATTTTGCAAAGCATTTGACAAAATGTAAGTTAGATAGCATGGTTCATACTATCAAACTCCTACTGGAAGTACAGAAGTATTAATAATACTTTTGAATTGAACACCAGACCACGGTGTCAAAGACTCATTAGGGAGGCACACGCTGTTACACACCAAGTATGTCAAACCGTGCTTTAAACTCATTCAATGTATTTGTATTCACCACAATGTCAGGCAATGCATTCCACTTACCAACCACTCTCTATGCCTGCTTAGATATCTCAATCATATCCCCTCTCTTCCTCCTATTCACAAGACCTTGCAAACTTCACTCCCTCAATTTGCCTTCATATCCCACATCCTAAAGACCAGTCACCACCTTAATCAGTCTTCTTTGGACCCTTTCCAGCGATGTTATGAATGGTATGTTGGCAGAGCTGTGTGAGGAGAAGGAAATGAAGTTTGTGAATGTGTGGAATGCATTTGAAGGATAGATGGAAATATACAAAAGTGATGGGTTGCATTTGAATGGATTTATTGTGAGTTAGTTAGAGAGACTATTGCTGCAAGGAGGAACGAGCAATGTGAGCAAGAGAGGAGAAAATGCAAGAGGTGAAGCAAAAGATCAGGAGAGAAGAATTGGTGAGACTAAAGTTATTGTAAATAGGAATAGCAGCACTGTGAGTGATAATGATAGAATGAGAATGCAAGATGGACAGGAAAATGGAAAGGAGTCAGTGGACAGGGAGACACAGTATAAGGAGAGTGGATGCCTGAAAGTAGCAGTGCATGAGAGTATGGGGAGGATAAAGCATGGGAATGGGATGCAGTTGAGTCTGAAGAGATAGATATATAGGTTAAGTGATGATAAAGGTTAGGTGTGGGGAAATCACAACCTACAAGTGGCATAGACAGGACCAGTTATACACTAAAAATGAACTGCAGTGTTTATTTAAAAATGCCAGGAGTATCAGAAATAAGGAAGATGAAATGGTTTACTTGGTTGAGTTTATTCAATCAAAAATTGTTGGAATAAGTGAAACATGGTTGGATAAGGATGATATCCTGACAGGAAGAGAAATGGAAGGGTATGATATTTTCCAATAGGATAGAAAGAACAAGAAGCGGGGGGAGGTGATAATAGAAGCAAATTATGTCCACACAAAGTGGAGATGAGAAATGAGTTGGTGTGAGATAGAAGTTGACAGGAAGAGATATTTAGTCAGATGCTGCTATAGGCCATGGAATGTGCATGGTGGTGACAAAGAAATGCACACACAACTTGAGTTAGTGAACAAGGGAAGGGTGATTATTATGGTGATTTTAATCATCATCATCATCAAATTTCTGACATGTACCTTCAAGTGGTGTACAGGATATGACAGGAAAAACTTACATCATCACTACCTTCCGATCTACAATTTTTCCTCCAAATCAATCTGTTACCTTTCAAGACTCCAACATTATCAGATTTTATATTTCTGTCTTCTAAGGCCCTTTTTACTGTATCAATCCACCTATATCTTGGTCTTCCTCTGGGTCTTTTTTCCCCTGCCAACCTGGTAGAGAACACTTGTTTTGCTAATACTTTCCTCTCCCATTCTGCTTAAGGGGCCATACCACCTGAGATTAGCTTTGCTAACACATTCCTGGATGCTGACAATGTCAAGTTCTTTCCTAATATCTTTGTTTTTAATATGATACTGCCATTGATGCCACCTGTTTGTCCCCTAATCTTTCTCAGGATTCTCATATCTGCGATCTCTAGTCTTTGATGAAGTGCTTTATTTCTAACCCATCTCTCGGATCCATAACTTAAAACTGGCTTAAACACCTTTAAGCATATATACAACTAGTTTAGTATTTTGGCTAATTTCTCTCTTATTCCATATAAATTTATTCTGTTGACTTTCTACCATTACCAGCTTTGTTGATTCTGTTGTCTATTTCCATATTTAATTTACCATCTTTACTAAAAATTGTGCCTTAGTAGCTGAAATATTTTTCTTGTTCTATAGGTTCTCCATTCACAATGCAGTTGATATTTTCAATGTTTCTGCCTATTTTCATTGTTTTTGTCTTGTTTCTGCTGATTTTCATACCAAATTTATTACAACAGTTATTCAACTTAGTCAGAAAATCTTGCAGACTTGTACTAGATTTATTTAAAATTATAACATCGTCTGCATAAAGTAAACAGCTGAAATTAACATCTCCAATTTTGATATAAGGTTTAATACCACTTTCCTTCATAAATTGATCCATATAAATCAGCGCTTCCCAAACTGGGGGCCATAGGTTTTGTTGAGGGGGCCGTGAAATAATGAAAACAAATTTAAAATCTTTTAAGACTAAGTAGATTTTTTTTATTTTGAAAGAAACGCATTTAATTTTTATGATTTATTATTTCTTTTTTGTTAATTTTTATATTTTAATGGAAAAAAAAAACACATTGGTGCCAGTTCACAAATTTTGCTTCCTGTGTATTTATTTTGGCACTTAATGAATATTAGTAAATATATGCTTATCCATATAAGTTTCATTTCAAAGCAGAAATCTAAGAATTGCAGTTACAAATATTTCACCTGATTGGTGTAGCAGTATTGAAACACCCAGCACATTAAATGTTATTAAACTTCTTTTATGTTTTTAATTCTTACTTTGTTTATTACTAATCATTTTACATTTCATGTACAAGCACATGAAATGTAAAATGTTAAATTATTACTAATCATTTTACATTTCATGTGCTTGTACTGCAAATGTACAATAACAATATATCTATCTATATAAAAATATAAGATAATGTGCCATGTCAAATGTCTATGTAAGATGCTAAAAATGTAACATTTGCATTTGATTTTTGAAATATTCGCTGTGTATGTTTTGTATTGAATATAAATACAATAAATATTATAATAATATATGTCTATATTACAATTTTTTTTCGAGGGGGGCCGTGAAATATTTTAATTTTTCCAAAGAGGACCCCTGACATCCAGAAGTTTGGGAAGCACTGATATAAATAATGAATAACAGAGGAGATAATGTACATCCTTGTCTGACACCAGTTGCAACATTAAACTATCTTCCTGTACTTCCTTCAATCTAACTGCTGACTTACAAGTCAAATAAAGACTAAGTATTGCTTGATATAATGTCCCACTGACATCATATAACTGTAGCATTTTGAATAGCTTTTCTCTTGGCACCTTGTCATATGCCTTTTCCAGATCTACGAAACTTAAATACAGATTATAGAAGAGGACCCCTGACATCCAGAAGTTTGGGAAGCACTGATATAAATAATGAATAACAGAGGAGATAATGTACATCCTTGTCTGACACCAGTTGCAACATTAAACTATCTTCCTGTACTTCCTTCAATCTAACTGCTGACTTACAAGTCAAATAAAGACTAAGTATTGCTTGATATAATGTCCCACTGACATCATATAACTGTAGCATTTTGAATAGCTTTTCTCTTGGCACCTTGTCATATGCCTTTTCCAGATCTACGAAACTTAAATACAGATCCTTGTTATATTCCCATCATTTCTCAACTATTTGTTGTAAAGTGAAAATCTGATCCTGACAGTCTCTATTTGCCTGAATACAGCTTGTTGTTCACCAAGCTTCCCTTCTACCATTCTTCTCAACCGTTTCTCAAGTATACTTGCATAGATCTTAACAGAAACACTCAATAGGGAAATATCTCTGTAATTCTCACATTCAGTTTTATTCCCCTCTTTTATATGTACTATGAGAGCTCTACTCCAATCATCTGGAATTCGTCCCTCTGTCCAGACTTCTGAACTATGCAGTGCAGTCACTGTACAATTTTTATATCTCCATACTTGAGCATTTCTGGTTGAATATCATCTACTCCAGCTGCCTTTCCACATTTCAGGCTTTTGATGGCTATTTCAAGTATGGATATGTATTCCTGATTGCATATCTGTTGAGTGCTTTTTACTACTGGGCTATCATCACTGCTTTTCATTTAACAATTTTTCAAAGTAATTACTCCATACATCAAGGATATCGGGGTGCTTAAGGGTCAAAGCTGTATAACTGAGAGGAGACCTCCACATAGTTTTTAAAGGAATGCGGAGAACCGACCAGGGCTTCTGACCTAATGTCCAATCCTCACCTTCTCGTGGTGCACCCTGTTGGGTATCTACTTTGATACTGAACGAACGAGGATGGGCTGGCAATTTGGGATTTAGCCGACCAAATTGTATTCTTATTGGTTAAACCAAAATAAAAAATGATGGTACAACATGACAAAATTTCATGCCGGCTGGGGCATCGCCCGGTTAAACAAGGCCCCCCGTTGTTTTCGCCAGGGAACCAGGGCGAACAGCGAAAAGTCAGCTACTGGAACAAATCTGAAAACAAACCCCAACTCAACATCACCAGAGTTAAAGATCGGTACTATCGACGTAAGAAGCCTGAATGGCAAAGAAATGGAGCTAGCTGAGGAATTAGATAAGTACCAGATCGACATAATAGGGGTGACTGAAACAAAAAAGACCAAAACTGGTGAGATCTTTCTGAGCAATAAATACAAAATGTTATATTCAGGCAATGACAATCAAGGAAAAGAAGGAGTAGCCATAGTATTCAACACAAAATACGAGGCTAATCTTCTTGAATGGCAGTCAGTCTCAAGTAGAGTAATGTGGGCAAATATGAGAATGGGGAACTGGACAATGAGACTTATTTGTGCCTATGGTCCCACAGAAGGTTCTACTAAGGTAGAAGTGGAGGAATTTTTTGAGGCTTTAGAAAAAGCAACTGACACAATGAAAAAGGAAAAGCTGGTCCTTGTTGGGGATCTAAATAGTAGAGTAGGAAATGATTGTGAGATATACAAAAATATTTTGGGAAAATTTGGAGAAAAGAGCAAAGCTAATAATAATGGCAAATATCTGTTGGATTTCTGCTCAGGACATGGACTGGTTATTACTAACACCATGTTCCAACATAAAAATGTGCACAAATTCACATGGAGAGAAGAGGCTAGGAATAAGAAAAGTCTCATTGACTATGTTATTGTTGATAGTGATGTTTTCTCCCTGGTGCAGGACACCAGAGTGTACAGAGGATTTGAAATTGGAAGTGATCACTATTTAGTCTTGAGCAGGATAAAATTGAATTTCATATTGAAAAGAATAACATGTAAGAAAGTTTTAAAGCGAATAAAAGTTGAGCAGCTCTCAGATGTGAACTGTAGACTAAAATACAGAAATATTATTGAAAAGAAAATGAAAGAGTTTGAGAACAGGAATCAAACCTTGGAGATTCAGTGGCAAACTCTGAAGGAAACATTGATTGATTCTGCCAGAGAGGCATGTGGTGAGGTTGTGTGCAAGGATAAAAAAATCAGAACTCCCTGGTGGACACAGGAAGTTAAAGAGGCAGTGAAGGAAAAGAAGAAAGCATATCAAAAGTTCCTGGCAAATAAGTCAGCTTTTACTCTTACAGAATACAGAGACAAATGTAAGAAAGCTAAACAGTGTGTAAAACTAGCTAAACAAAAGTCATGGGAGGACTTTGGCAAGAATATAGAAAATAAATATCAAGAAGGTGGCAAAATATTCTGGAGGTTGTTGAAGAAGCTTAGGAATGGAGGAAAGAGTGCTGTAAAAGGAATTAGAGATGATAAAGGTGAAATGAAAACAGGAGAAAAAGATATCCTTGAAGTATGGAGTAATTACTTTGAAAAACTGCTAAATGAAACAAGCAGTATTGACAGCACAGTGATAAAAAACACTGACCAGGCATGCAGTCAGGAATACATATCCATACTTGAAGTAGAAAAAGCCATCAAAGGCTTGAAATGTGGAAAGGCAGCAGGAGTAGATGATATTCGACCAGAAATGCTGAAGTATGGTGGTATAAGAGTCTTACAGTGGCTGCACTGCATAGTTCAGAAAGCCTGGACAGAGGGACGAATTCCCAATGATTGGAGTAGAGCTCTCATAGTACCCATATATAAAAAGGGAAATAAAACTGAATGTGAGAATTACAGAGGTATTTCCCTACTGAGTGTTCCTGGCAAGATCTATGCAAGTATACTTGAGAAACGGTTGAGAAGAATTGTGGAAGAAAAGCTTGGTGAAGAACAAGCTGGATTCAGGCCAAATAGAGGCTGTCAGGATCAGATCTTCACTTTACGACAAATAGTCGAGAAAGCATGGGAATATAACAAAGATCTGTATTTAAGTTTTGTCGATTTGGAAAAGGCATATGACAAGGTGCCAAGAGAGAAGCTATTCAATACGCTGCAGTTATATGGTGTCAATGGGGCATTATATCAAGCAATACTTAGTTTTTATTTGAGTTGTGAGTCAGCAGTTAGAATTGAAATAAGTACAGGAAGATGGTTTAATGTTAAATCTGGTGTGAGACAAGGATGTACATTATCCCCTCTGTTATTCATTATCTATATGGATCACATTATGAAGGAATGTGGTATTAAACCTGATATCAAAATTGGAGATGTTAATGTCAGCTCTTTGCTTTATGCGGATGATGTTATACTTCTAAATAAATCCGCTACAAGTCTGCAAGATTCTCTGACTAAATTGAATAGCTGTTGTAATAGATATGGTATGAAGGTCAGCAATAAAAAGACAAAGACAATGAAAATAGGCAGAATCGTTGAAAATGTCAACTGTGTTGTGAATGGAGAACCTGTGGAACAAGTAAAACATTTCAGCTACTTAGGCACAATTTTTACTGAAGATGGTAAACTAAATATAGAAATAGACAACAGAATCAGCAAAGCTGGTATCGTGGGAAGTCAATTGAATAAATTCATATGGAATAAGAAAGAAATTAGTCGGAACACTAAATTAGTTGTATACAAGACTGTGTTCAAACCAATTTTAACTTATGGATCTGAGAGCTGGGTCAGAAGTAAAACACTTGACCAAAGACTAGAGACCGCAGATATGAGAGTCCTGAGAAAGATTAGAGGCGTGAACAGATGGCATCAATGGCAATATCATATTAAAAATGAGGATATTAGGAAAGAACTTGACATTGTCAGCATCCAGGAATGCGTTAGCAGAGCTAATCTCAGATGGTATGGTCACTTAAATAGAATGGGAGAGGAAAGATTAGCAAAACAAGTGTTCTCTGCCAGGTTGGCAGGAAAACGACCCAGAGGAAGACCAAGATATAGGTGGATTGATACGGTACAAAGTGCCTTAGACGATAGAAATATAAGATCTGATAATGTTGGAGTCTTGACAAGTAACAGACTGATTTGGAGGAAAATTGTAGATAGGAAGTTAGTAATGATGTAATTTTTTTCATGTAGTACTGTCATATCCTGTACACCCCTTGAGGGTACATGGCAGGAATTTGATGATGATGATGATGATGATCAAGGATATCTTTTTCTCCAGTTTACATGCCACCTTTATCATCTCTAATTCCTTTTACAGCACTCTTTCCTCCATTTCTGAGCTTTTTCAACAACCTTCAGAATATCTTGCCACCTTCTTGATATTTATTTTCTATGTTCTTACCATAGTCTTCCCATGACTTTTGTTTAGCTAGTTTTACACAGTGTCTAGCTTTCTGACATTGGTCTCTGTATTCTCTAAGAGCACAAGCTGACTTATTTGCCAGGAACTTTTTATATGTTTTCTTCTTTTCTTTCACTGCCTCTTTAACGTCCAGTGTCCACCATGAAGTTCTGATTTTTCTATCCTTGCACACAACCTTGCAAACTTCACCACATATCTCTCTCTGGCTGAATCAATCAATGTTTTCTTCAGAATTTGTCACTGAATCTCCAAAGTTTGGTTCCTGTTCTCAAACTCTTTCATTTTTCTTTGAATAATGTTTGTGTATTTTAGGCTACAGTTCACATCTGAAAGTGCTCAACTTTTATTCACTTTAAAACTTTCTTACATGTTCTTCCCAGTCCATGTCGTGAGTAGAAATCCAAGAGGTATTTGCCATTATTATTAGCTTTGTGCTTTCCTCCAAATTTTCCCAAAATATTTTTGAATGTCTGACAATCATTTCCTACTCTGCTATTCGGATCCCAACAAGGACCAACTTTTCCAAGGACCAAGTATATATTGGAATGAAGAGATAGAATTTGGGAATAAGTGAAGTTGAGTTCTTGAGAGACAAATATCTCAGGCACTATGTAAAGGAGGGCACATGAGGACTGAGAGTTTTAGATATGATCACTTCATCAGAGGATGTGACTGTAAGTGCATTTCGCACTTCCCTCCAGCTGGTGAGAGTGATCATGAAGTGATTACCTGGGTTGTGACTAGCCATATGAAGACTTCTGTGAGGAAAGGATATATGTGGAATTACAAGGCTGGTGATTATGAAAAGCATTGAAGACAGCTTAATTTACTGTATATAAGCAGTCAGCTCACTGATCAGTTTTGCAAAGTTAGGCATAAATTCAAAAAACAATCTTCCAGTACATCAGACCATGCATTGGACGCCCAGCACAGAATATACTGGAAGAAGGCCACTAAAAAGTGCCACACTTTTGATAAAAGGTGTGGAAGTGCAGTTAATGTTAACTATATATAAACTTCATGATAAATTGGAAGTTTATTTTGCACTTGGTTAGACTATAATAAATTTAGTTTAATCCTTTACCCAAGTGTAAGCAAACAAAGTTTGCGCCTGAGAATATCTTCAGGACTGAGGTTAGCCAAGGGATATACCAAGGTGGTACATCCCTTGGCAACTCGTAGCAAAGGTAGATCAAGCTCTCATCACTCCTTGTCTCAGTATCTCTCATAATGCAATGCACATCTCCTTGCGGACATGTATACTGCTATGCATTAAGGGAAGGGCCACTACCCAGACCGGTTTCGATCTTTATTGAGGTCTCATCAGTGGGAGGCAGACCCAGAGTGGTGATACTAAGGCAGAAGCAATGGAGAGGTCATATTTACCTATATGAGTTGCCAACTGGTGTACCACATTATTATTAAATTACTCTGGATTTAGAGAAAGATGTTGGAAGTTTATTTTGCACTTGGTTTTGCACTAAATTTATTAAAATTTAGTTTAATCCTTTACCCAAGTGTAATTATGGGTGATTTCAATTATGGCAATATTGGAATTTGCGTTCTCCTTATTCCCTGATGCTATCAAGGGATAGCATCAGGGAATAAGGAGAATGAATTTCTTGAGTTTTAAGGGACAACAGTCTTAGGCAATATGAATTGGAGAGTTAGACAAAATCCAAGAAAGAAAACTGCGATGGTTTGGCCATGTGACCAGAATGGGAACAGAAAGACTACCATCTAAAGCCCTGAATACAAAGATGGAGGATAAAAGATCCAAAGGATGGCCCAAAATTAGATGGATAGACAAAATAAAAGAGGACCTGAAAACCAAATCACAACAAGCGACACCAAACTGGACAGAATTGTTCGGACTCTCTCTCTCAGGACAGACAAAAGTGGAAAGAGTTCATTTGGCCTCATCATCATCCACATAGATGATGAAAGAGAGAAGTAGAAGAAGAAGAATGGAGGGTTAAGAGTCTTAGATCTGGTTATATCGTCAGAAGATGTGAAAGTGAATGGAGAGTCTAATCTTTCCCTGGTTGGTGAGAGTGAAAATGAAACAATCACTTGGGTTGCAGTAAGTAATATGAAAACTTCTATAAAGAAAGGATATATATGGAACTACAAGGCTGATGATTATGAAAAGCTTAAGAGACAACTGGGAGCTACAGCATAGAAATCAAAGTTGAGTGGGAAGAAGACAGATGCCACTTAGGTATTGATAAAGAGCTATTTAACAGCAGCAAGGTCTGAGTATATGCCAAAGGTGAAAAAGGCTAAACAAAGTAGGAGTAAAATGGATGAATGAAGAGATTAAGTGTGAAATCTGGAAGAGATGGAGACAACACAAGATGAATACTGGTAATGATCAGTTGCATGAGAAGTACAAAGAGCAGGCCAGGAAGATTACTTGTTTGGTAAAGACAGCAAAAATACAGTATGAGAAGAAGAAATTAGCCAATCAAGCAAAGAAAATCCTAGTGAGTTCTTTTGATATGTGGCAAGTAGAAGAAAAAAACGACTATGGGAGATGAAGCTAGTTGGTGATGGTAGCAGATTGGGAACCAATGTGGAGGATAGATATACTTGAAGTATTCAATGATCAGTTTTTCAGTGTATTTCATCTTCATGAAGATAACATCATGAGAAGTTCAAGTGTAGAGGGTATGATGGAAGAGAGAATGATTGTGAATGAGCAGGAAGATATGAGGAGTTAAGTAAACCTTATGTTAATAAGACAATATGACTTCACAGTATGTTGCCATGTGTCTTGAGGGAATGCTCCATGGAATTAATGGCACCTTTGGCATACCTGTTTAACATGAGTCTTGCAACAGGACAAGTCCCAAAGGAATGGAAGGTTGGAAAATTTGTTCCACTTCACAAAAGGGGAGGGGGATAAGACTGACTCTACAAATTATAGGCAAGTCTGTATGTCTGTTGTTAAAGTGTTAGAGAAGTTGGTGAGGCCTAGGATTCAGAAGTGAGTTGATAATAGCAGTATGGGTTTGTTGGGGGGGGGGTCATATTTCAGCAATATGCTTACCTATTACAACAAAGTGACAAGTTCACTCGATAAAGGAGATGCATACATGTGGAGTACTTGGATTTTTCAAAAGCCTTTGATAAACTGCCACATTGCAAGCTAGTAGCTAAATTGAAAGAGATGGAATTAGATTACAGACTAGTGAGTTGGATAGCTGATTGGCTGTCAGATATATATCAGCAGGTTGTGCAGGAGGAGTGGTATTCAAAAGAAGATGGTCATTAGTATGATTGTCACAGGGATCTGTTGTGGGACCATTATTGCTTAACTTGTATGTTAATGACATCGAGACTGACTTAACTGCAGATGAGCAGCTGTTTGCCAATGATACAAAGTTGGGAAGAGTCATGAAAAGTATGAGGTAGGTTCCAAAAATTTCTGGCCTGACATACAAAATTTGCACCAATCTTAAAATGCAGTGCGTGACAAATAGCACCATCTATGGGGAGATTAGTACCAGTTCCAACTCTACCTGCACCATTCAGTTAGAGACACTCGTTTGACTAACACATGGCATGCTAAGTGGCTATAATGTTAAAAATTGAATGCTGCACTGTGATAACGTTTTTCACCAAAGAAGGGATTTCTCTGAGTGCTATCAAACAGCAATTGGATGGTGTTTATTGGGAAGCTTCATATTCCAGCATGAAGGAATGTGCTAAATAGTTTCGCCTAGGAAGAAAGAGTATCGAAAATGATCCTCGTGATGGTCAGCCTATGGAAGTGATGACTGAGGGAAATGTCTCTCTTGTTGAGAAAAAACTGCTCAATGACAGACGGCTGAAGCTCAAAGAAGTCTCAGTATGGTTGGGGCATTCTATAACAACTGTCTTTCGTATCATTCATGAGAAGTTTCACATGATGAAGGTCAATGCAAGGTGGGCACCCTGACTTCTCTCTTCAATTCAGAAGCAGCATTGTGTGACTTATTCCTGCACATTTTTAGAGCTTTGCCAAGGAAATCAGAGAAACGTGTAGGAATCCATTGTCACTGGGGATGAAACCATGGTCCTTTATTATGACTCTCTTTCCAAAAGGGAATCCATGGAGTGGCACAAACCAGGTGAAGCACTGCCAAGATAAGCCAAGGTCACTCAGTCCACCAAGAAGATCATGGCAACAATCTTTGGAGGATTGCAGGGGAATTCTCTTGATTGATTTCAAGGAAAGGAATACCACTGTTAACGCAGAATATTATGCTTCACTCCTGTATGAATGTGCAATGCCACAAAGGAGAAGAGACCAGGAACGTGTTCACCTGCTTCACAACAATGCTCCAGTACATACAGCTATTGTTGCAAAGGCTGCAGTGAAGGACTGTGTCTTCCAGGAGATTGAACGCCCACCCTACAGCTCAGATCTAGCACCCAGTGACTATTACATCTTCTCAAAACTGAAGAAAGACCTTTGAGGAAGAAAATTTTCAGATGACAATGAGGTGAAAGATGCAGACAAAAAGTACATGTTATTTTTTCAAGAGCGCAGAAATGTTAATTCAAAGATGTGAAAAGTGTGTTGAAGTAAATGGAGATTATGTTGAAAAGTGACACAGTTGTTTTCTTTCTATCACCTCTAAAAGTTAGGCAGGCCGGAAACTTATGGAATCACCCTCGTAGGGCATATGTTGTGGCCTTGCAGGAGGATCTGAATAGATTATGTAAGGCAAATGAGTGGAGGTATCAGTTTGATGTTGTAAAGTGCAAGGTATTAAAGTTTGGTAGGCAAGGTTTTGATGCAGAGTATACAATTAATGGAGAAATTTTTAAGGAGGTTGAGGAGATGAGAAATCTGGGAGTGATGGTGGACAGAGACTTGAAATTTAGGGGATCATATTGCAAAAATTGTAAAAACATTCCAAAGGATTATAGCAATAATGAGGAGGACACTGACATGCAGAAGCAAAGAGGTTATGGCTAACTTGCATAAGACTTTGATCAAGCCACATATGGACTATGATGCACAGATTTGGTTGCCTGGTTTTCAGGAGGATGTATTGGAGAGGATCCAGAAAATGTTTACTAAGTTAGTATGGGGTCAATGGACTGTCAGATATAAGGAGAGATTGAGGGAATGCAACTTGAACAGAAGAAGAAGAAGGGAGGGGGGGGATATGTGTCAGACATATTAGTTGGTGAGAGGTTGTTGCCAGATTAATGCAGAGATTTTTCACAGAGCAGAGGGAGGCAAGGGGGGGGTAGAACTAGGGTCCATCCTTGGAAGTTGTATATGGAGAGTATGAGCAGAGGAGTGATTGGTGAGTGGAATGCATTGCCTGAAAGTGTGGTGAATGTGGAAACTTTGAATGTGTTTAAGACATGTTCAATGATCTTTTTGCATGAAAGGAACTCATCATAGATCTCTTATGATGAGTCTTTTGAGCCTATGGAGGTCAGATGTCATAATAACAATAATAATATATATATAAGCCAGTGTCCCATTGCTGGCTTTACAAGTGAAGGTTAGTTAACTGGTTTGATACAGAGATGGCAATGCTCTCTCTCTCTCTCTCTCTCTGGAAACCTGGGTTTTATTCCATAAAACAGGCAAACCAGCCAGAAGAATACATACACAACAGGTGCTTAAGCTGTAATTCAAAACAAATCATTGGATAGAATTCTTGGGGTGGAATACTGTAAATGTGCCATTAGACATCATGGGTTCTCACGAAAACAATGGAAACATCAACATTTATAATTTCAGCTTTGAAAGCTATGAGCATGAGATGCCAAGGCCTAAGGTAGTGTGTAACATTGAGTTCCTTACAGTAAAATATAGTATTTGTTGTATTTTATTTTATAGTATTGTATAGTAATTTTCAAAATAATTTGAAGAAAAAAAATCTCTCTCTCTCTCTCTCTCTCTCTCTCTCTCTCTCTATATATATATATATATATATATATATATTTGGCATAACTGAGCCAGAATTGGTTCTAGTACAAGTATTTGTGATAATAGCTATTTACCTGTAATGATAGCTATTTTTTTATTAAGCAGCCTCAATCCTTTCTGATTGATTACAATATATGGGTAAAGATATAGCAACTGACAGCTTTTCATGAGAAATTTTTGAGCATATAATTGTGTTATATTAATGCACTATAATTATTGTTTATTTCCCAAATATTCATTGAACCAATGTTTATGGTTAAATAAATTCACTGTTATTAAAAAAGTGAAAAATGTGAAGTTCACTTACGTAACACTTACATTTCTCACAGAAACTCCCTCTTGTTTCTGATGGGCAATGACAGAAGTAGGGTTTGGTGCAGATGCCCCCATTTTTGCATGGTGGATCACATTTTGCTATATATATAAATGATTACTGATTATTCTTTTTAGTCTGATGTGCTGTGCCATTTTTAAGCTTGAATTTATTTAGGCTATTATAAATAATTTCAATTTTGCATTTATGTTTGATATGTTTATTTTTTATTTTTTATTAAGAGTGGATTACTGATATTATTAATTAATATTTGATATTCCCATGTTCTGCATAATGAAAATCACACAATTAGAACAGAATATACCATATAAATAGGGAATAAGCATTTAAATAACTGGTCAGTCAAAGCACTTTTACCTGATCATACAGTTCAGATAAAAACAACGATGATTAATTTTCATGAACTAACAAATGAAAAGTTATAGAGAAAAAATACAGGGTGATTCACATAGAACCAAACCAAAAGTTTTCATTCTACATCGTAGACAAACTAATGGAAACTGATCATGAATGGCTGGATACCAAGCATTTGGTAATTCATAAGTGCTTCAAGCCCAATCCATGCTGCTGCCATTTCTGATCTATAACAGATTTTTTGGTTCAGTTCTATATGAATCACTCTGTACAAATATACTGTGTGTGTGTGTGTGCACACATTTCAATAACATTTCAATTATTGTCACCAATTACTGATCTCTCTCTAAACTAGTGATGGCTATTTTGACATCCTACTCTCACTTGTGCTGGGTCAAGTTCCAAAGGAATGGAAGAAGGGCAAGATGGTGCAGCTTCATAAGGGAGGTGATAAAACTCAGGCATTAAATTATAGGCCTACCTTCATGTCAGGTGTTGTGGTTAAGTTGTTGGAGAAGCTGGTGAGAACTAGGATCCAGAAGTGGGTTGACAATAATGGCATTATCTTTGATGGACAGCATGGATTTGCTACGAGGAGGTCATTTTAGTAATCTACTTACTTATTACAATAAGATGATGGCTTCCTTGTACAGAGGAGATAGATGCATAATAGTATACTTAAATTTCGCAAAGACTTTGATAGATTACCACATGATAAGTTGATAGTCAAACTAGAGTGAATGGGGGTTGGATATTAGATTAGAGAATGGCTATCTGATAGGTATCAGCAAGTTGTGTATGGGGTAGCAATATCCAGGAAATCGAAAGTCACTAGCCTCAAGGGTCTGTTTTAGGGCCATTGTTGTTTAACCTGTATGTTAATGATATTGATGAAGATTTGGATGGGGATATTCATTTGTTTGAAGATGATGCAAAGTTGGGACAAACTATGTAGAGATGTTGTAGCCTTACAAAAATACTTGAATAAATTGAGTGGATGGGCACAGAAATAGGGGATGTTAGTTCAACGTTGCAAAATGTAAAGTTTTAAAATTTGGGAAACAAAGATGGGATGTAGAATTTATTCTTGGTGGGAATATACTGTTGGAGGTTGAAGAAATAAGGGATCTTGGGGTGATAGTGGATAAGGATCTGAAATTTAGGGGACACATTGCCAAAATTGTGAGGACAACACAAAGAATTCTGGGAATGATTCTTATTCCATTGTACAGGGTGTCCCAAAATTCACGCAAGAAGTAATTTTGATAGAAAACATAGGTTTTTAATTAAAAATTGTAATTTCTTATTGATTCATAAAGTATACAGTATAGGGTTATGCATGGAATAGCATATCGGGTAAATGGCCTCCACGGCTTTGCTGGCACATATGCACTCTTTTGTTGAAATTTTCCATGACCGTTTTGCATAAATGTGGCTGAATTTCGTTGATACAGCTCTCAATTTCTTCCTTTAAGGCATGGGTGGTCATGGGCTTGTTGGCATAAACTTTAGACTTCAAAAAACCCCAAAGAAAAAATTCCAACAGCGTTAAGTCACATGATCTGGGCGGCCAATTCTGATCACCAAAACGGGAAATTACACGACCAGGAAATGACTCATGCAGTAATTGAATTGTTTCTTGGGCTGTATGGCATATGGCACCGTCTTGTTGAAACCACATGTTGTCCACATCCATATCTAGCAATTTAGGCACAAAAAACTGGATTATCATGTCGCCATAGCGAGCACCATTAACTGTTATTGCCTTACCAGCCACATTTTCGAAGAAGAATGGACCGATGATGCCTCCAGCCCAAAATCCGCACCAAACAGTGACACGTTGTGGATGCATTTGTTTCTCAACAATCACTTGTGGATTTTCTGAACCCCAAATGCGACAATTTTGTCGATTAACGAAGCCATCAAAATGAAAATGAGCCTCATCGCTGAAGATGAATTTGTTCAAAAAATAAGCATCCACTTGTTGTTGTTCCATAATCCATTCAACGAACTCTCTTCGCTGTGTGTGGTCAGTAGGCTTCAGTTCTTGAGTCAATTGAACTTTGTAAGCATAAAGATGCAAATCTTTTGTGAGAATACGCTGTAGAGAGCTTCTCGAAATGCCCAATTCAAGACCACGGTGCCCAATTGATGTTCCTGGACTCTCAGCAATACTCTCACGAACTGCTTCGATGTTTTCTGTTGAACGACTTGTTGAAGGACGGCCAGAGTGTATAAGATCACTAATTGATCCAGTTTCCTTGAAGTTTTTAATTAATCTTTTCACAGTTGATGAAGTTAAATCACTATTCCGAATATATTTTGTACGAAAATTGCAAACTGTAGCTGCGAAACCTTCATTATTTTTAAAATATTGCTCAACAATGAAAATGCGTTGTTCTTTCGTGTAGCGCTCCATTTTTAATAACTCTGAACTGTCAGCTGTCACGCTGTCTTTTTTTTCTCGTTGGCAACACTTTACCGCACAAATGCCGCTAAATTTAAATCTTGCATGAATTTTGGGACACCCTGTATAAGGCTTTGATTAGGCCACACATGGACTTCTGTGAATAGATTTGTTCACGGTTTTCAAAAGGACAAAGAGATGTTGGAAAGGGTCCAGAGGTGACTTACTAAGGTAGTTTCTGATTTCTGAATCAAATATGAGGACAGGTTGAGAAGATGCAATTTACAGAGTCTAGTGGATAGGAGGCAGAGGGGTGATAGGATAGAGATCTACAAGTTAGTAAAGCGTAGTTATGAGATCAATGCTGGACAGGGTTTTATAGCAAATGGTGGGAGATCAGGGGAGAATGAGAAAGATCAATGTTGGACCTGGAAGATGTATAAGGAGGGTGTGAGCTGGGGAGTAAGAAGCAGGTTTTTTGCATGCAGAGTTGTGAATAATTGGAATGCCTTGCCTGAGAGTGTGGTGTCTGCAGAGAATTTGAGTGTGTTTAAGGCAAGGTATGATGAGCTCTGTGTGTGTATGACAAAAGGACCTCTTAGATGAGTCTTTGTCTCCATGGGATCTTGGGATAATAATAATAATGATAAGGATCATGGAAGGCAAGATATCTGCAAGATACATGATAGGGTATTGAGATCTCTAACTGACTTAATATTCAAGTTGATCTTGTTGACAGAACTGCTTCAAGTCTGTAACATGGTAAGTGTAAGAATAAGTGTTAAATAGGTGGCATTACAGACAAAGCAACTAATTTTTTTTCCCCTCTGTCTTTGTTAGTTTCATGAAAATAAGTCATCGGTATTCTTGCTGAGACCAGTATATTATGTCTGTTAATTGTATGTGTTCTCAAGCTAGTTCATTTTTTTATACAAAGAAAAAACCTGTCACCTCCATATAAGAACATCTAATTCACCTTCAGCTGGATAGCCCTTATAAGGTTCTTCTATTTCCTAGATAGGATTTAAAAACATTATGTCATCCTCCTAACTATGCTACAGAGGAGTGTGGTGACAAGAAAAAATGTATTTAGTAGTTTCAGAGGAGGTATCCAAAACAAGTAGTTTTTTTTTAATAGTTAACATATGGTGTTTCACAATCATGTGACATAACCGTTGCTGATTATTTTTTATTTAACGTATTTATTTAAAAGATACTTTTACTGCTTTTAAGCTGTACATCTTTCATTTTTTTTATTCTTGACTTTATGCTTCAATACTGTAGATCAGGGGTTCTCAACCTTTTCCAGTGGCGTACCACTATATTTAATTCAAGATATTAGATGTATCAGTAAGGCAGTGGCTCACATACCACCAGTGGTATGCGTACCACAGGTTGAGAATCCCTGATGTAGATAATTCTGTTGGTATGTTCATCTGCAATTTTCTGAATTTTAAATATGTGTACATATTTACTTACCTCAAAGCAAGGTCAATTCAAAAGTCTTGATTCTAGTAGGTAGCAATGACCTAAAAGTTGCAGAAGCAGCAAGAGATTAGCAGAGCTGAGAAGAGAAAGAAGCAGGTGGTCCGAAAAAATTATGTTTGGAGTACATAATTACTCAATGATCAAAGTACACAAGTACTCAATGATCAGGGGAGTACTTAATGAAAGTGTAACAAAATCATATTTCCCCGGCACAAATTAATGATATTAGTCATGCCATCTGGATGCAGAAAGGTAAGATGCTAATGATCTGAGAGGCAAGAAATATCTATTAGGGAGGATGTAAAAGACTTGTTAGACGAAGCAAAAATTAAGAGTGAGAAGGTGAACGTTGTAAGTCTCCTGCCACACTATGATAGAGGAGAACTGAGGAGGAGGGCACTGATAGCCAATGAATCAATTCATAGGTTGTGCACAAAAAATGATGAATATTTGTGGATCTGTAGTCTGTGTTTGATGGAAAGAAGGATTTGTATAATGTTGATGGATTGCATCTAAATGGTTTTGGTGTTAGGTGTCTAGAGAGCTTTGTTTACCGAGCATGCTGAAGTCAAATTCAGGAAAACTTAACCAATTAGGATGGAAGTAGTGTGTGTGTGTGTGTGTGTGTGAGTGAGTGAAGGCACCCATGAGGTGGGTGAGAATGATCAAGTGTAGAATCTAGTCTTTCAAGCAAATATATTAAATAAGGTAGTCACTTCAGTGAGTAAGGGTGAGTGGGGTCCTAAAGGAATGCTGCTGTTTCTATATACTAATGCCAGAATTATATGGAACCAGAGGGAAGAGTTTTGGCATTGGTTAGTGCAACCTCATCAAAAGTATTAGTCATTAATGAGACAAGGCTAACAGCAAAGTTAGCCTTGTCTCCTTAATGATGATGGAGGATGAATTGCAGCCAAAAAGAACAGGAGATAGGTGGGAAGGTGGGTGGTCATGAAGCTGTCTGGTGTGAGATTAAGACTAGTAAGACAAAATATACAGCTGGTTGTTGCTAAAGGTCAGGGAGTACCACAGATGATCTTGAAGACATGCATTGCCAAATTATGACAATGGGTAAAGGTCGAGTAATTATTATTATGGGGTGGGGGGACTTCAACTATGGAGATATAGAGTGGAAGGAAGAAATATCACATGGCAGAAAAGAAATGAAATTTATACACCTACTGAGAAATAATTACTTGAGGCAGCAAGTGAGGGAGGGGACCAGGGATGTGAAAGTATTGGGTCTGTCATAGGATCGGAAGAGCTAACCATAACCAAGGTGACCACATTGCCTTCGATTGGTGAAAGTAAACATGTGGTCTTGACTTAGGAGATTATACAAGAGAATATTTTATCAATAAGGGGTATATGTGGAACTACAAGGCAGGTGATTATGATATGCTTAGGAAGAAGTTTAAATCTGTGCCATAGCATAAAACTGTTAGTAGTCCATGGGAGGTAGTTAAGGGTCATCTAGAGGAAGCAATGTTAAATTGTATACCTAAAGTAAGGAGGGTTAATAGGAGTTAGATGGATGAGTAATATCATTAAGTACAACTTACAGAAGAAAAATTCTGCGGTGGATATACAGGGTGGGCCAAAAGTCATGAAGGGGTCTGAAGTTTGCAGGCAGACTGCACTCAGGAATGAAGCCACAGTTGAGCATGTAAGGGAGAATGTTGCAGAAGACCAGAGCATATCAACTCGAAGGCAGTCTGGACAGGTTGGAGTCAGTCTCTTGGACTTCACTCCGGCGTATTCTGAAAACCTTGAACCTGTTTCCATAAAAAATCCAGTTTGTGCAACAGCCGAAGCCACCAGATTATGCCCACAGATTTCAATATGCAGTCAGATTTCAAGAATTAGCAAGGAGAGATCCCAAATTTATCCACAAGCTGATAATGTCAGATAAAGAATATTTTCATATGAATGGCTTCACTAACAAACAAAACTGCAAGATTTGGGGTTCGGAAAATCCTAGGGCAATTCACCAAAGGGAATTGCACTTCCTTAAGTGTATGGTCTGGTATGGGGTGATGTTGGAAGAAGTGATTGGACCTTACTTTTTCTTACTTTACTTTACTTTTTCGAAGACCACATTGGGAACCATGTCAATGTTACAGGAGATGAATATCAGTCTATGATCAAAAATTTCTTGCTCCCAGCAGTTCAAGATAAACATGACATGTGGTTCCAAAAGGATGGAGGACAGCTCATGCAGCAAGGGCCACAATCCAACTTCTGAGGCAAATTTTTGAGGGAAGAATAAATTCCTGCAGTTGCGACATAAGCTGGCCATCACATTCTCCAGATCTGATGACTCCTGATTTCTTCCTATGGGGCTATCTCAAAGAAAACGTTTATGCTAACAAGCCTCACACACACTTCTACAGCTGAAGAACAATATTTGGGCTGAAATCAGTGCACTGGAACTTGAAACACTAAGAGGTGTCATGAAAAACACCTAAGAAAGAGCAAGTTTGTACAAAGCAGAAAATGGATGCCAGTCACGAGATTTGGTTTTTCACATCTAGTGTAAATTTATTTCCTATATATACTGCATATGGTGCTATGGTATTGTACATTTAAAACAAAAAATAAAGGAGTTATTAAATATTGAAATTCCTTTGTGACTTTTGTCCACCCTGTATAAAGAGAAAGGTGACCAGCATGGCAAAGAAGGCAGAGTCAGATTATGAGAAGAATCTAGCCAAGCAGGCCAATGGAAATCCCAAAGCATTCTTTGGTTATGTGGCAAGTAAGAGGAAGAATGACTATGAAAGATTAACCTTAATGAGTGATGATGATGGTCATGAGATGACAGAAGCAGATAAAACAGTTGAATTACTGAGTGACTACTGTGCAAGAGTATATCATCCTAGTGAGGTTACTGCTTTAATATATGTGACAGACACTCATGCGGGAACAGAGGTGGATGAATTGGAGGATCTTAGGATATTGCAGAATCTCAATATAAATATATCTGTGGAATTAGATGGGATATCAGCTCAGGTTTTAAGAGAATGTGCAAGGGAACTGATGGAACTCTGGTAGAGTTCCAAGGGATTAAAAAGAGGGCAAAATAATTCCCTTGCATAAGGGAGGGTCTAAGACGGCAGTAGCAAATTATAGACCAATTAGTATCTCAGGCATGTGGTAAAAGTACTAGAAAAATTGGTCAAAAAAAGAATTCAAGAATAGGTGGATAAAAATATGTTACTGTATGAGGGGCAACATGGCTTTGTGAAGGATTGGTCAGCCTTAGTAATTTACTAACTTTTTTTATAATAGACTAACAGCAGAGTTGGATAAAGGAAATGGTACACGATGATTCTGCTAGATTTTGCAAAAGCATTTAACCAAATACTACATGGAACTATGTTACGCAAATTAGAACAAATGGGGATGGATATGACACTGGTTAAGTGGATAAGGAGGGTGGCTGCTGGACAGATATCAAAAAGTGGCACATGGAGGGGCAGAATCAAGGCAAAAACACGTGACTAGTGGTGCCACAAGGTTCAGTGCTGAGATCATTGCTGTTTAATTTGTACATAAATGATATAGGAAATAATCTGAACAGAAACATTCAGCTGTTTGCTGATAATATGAAAGTAGGTAGAGTAATAGTTAATCAAAGTGATGTGGAGAACTTGCAGGACGATTTAAATAGGCTGTTAGTATGGGCAAAAGATAATGGGTATCAGTTTAATGTGGAGAAATGTAAAATTATGAATTTTGGTATAAACAGGTTACAAGTTGTGTATCACATTGGTGGCACTGTATTCCAGGAAATAGATGAAGCTAGAGATTTAGGAGTGGTCATAGACAAAGTTTAGAGGACATATTACTAAAGTTGCTAAGGCAGCCCCATAAGATTATTTGGTTATTGAAGAACACATTAACAAGTAGAGATAAGGAAGTTGTTATACCTCTTTATAAGGCCTTGATACATCCACATCTGAATTACTGTGCTCAAGTCTGGTGTCCTGGGTTTCTTGGGAATGAGGAAGTGATGGAGAGGATTCAGAGGTGAGTGGTTGGTGGAAGGTTCCCTATGAAGATAGATTTACAGTGTGTGGATTGCAGAAGTTGGTTGATAGGAGATAAAGAGGGAATGTGATAGAAACATTTAAGTTGCTTAAAGGTTTTATAGGACAGGTGTAGGGGAAATGTTTCAGCACTTGGCTAGAAAGGACCAGAAAAAGGTGTCATCCCCGGAAGTTGAATAAAGATGTGGTTAGTAGGGGGAGGGTGAGGACTAGATTTTTTGCTTGGAGAGTTGTGAATGAGTGGAATGGGTTGCCACTGTCAGTTGTGAGGACTTTGTCTTTAATGGGTTCAAGGAGAGGAATGATAGATTGGGTGGATAGTTTGGGTCTCCCCCACAATGAGTCTTCAGACTCCATGTAGGCACCCATAATAATAATAATAATAATAATAATTTGAGGAATTATTCTTTATATGGACTTTTTCAACTGAAGGTGAGTAAGCTGATTTCACACAGAAGTGTAGGTTTTCTAATCCTGGAAACACAGGTTTATCATCCTGAAGAAAGGCAAATATTGGATGAATGCATTGAAATTAACACACAACATACTATTAATATGGCAAAAGATGATATTAGATGATGTAGTGTACTGTTGGGTAGTAAATATCATCCACTATCCATAGTAAATCTATGGATAGTGGATGATAGAGAATATTAGGAGAAAGTTGGTAACATGCTGCAGATGATGTAGTGTATTAGTGGAAAGTAGATGGTATGATGTTGATGGTGTACTGTGTAGATAGGAAATTAAAGCACATAGACAGGGTTAGATAGCGAAGAATATCCTCGTATGAGTCTTTGGACTCCAAGGGGGGGGGGGATGTCACAGTAATCTTCACTAAATAATTTACTTAAATAGCTAAAATGTGTCACCTGTTTTATAGGTTTGTAACCATGAATGCAGTTGATGTGCTCTGTTTTCAGAATTCTAATCTTCTTCACTGTTGAATTTCATAGCAAATGTCCCATATGTATGCTCATATGCTTCCCACCATACCAGCCTGATTTATTTTCTTATTTATTTCCATATTAAATTAGTTATCCCCATTACATATTATATTTAAATAACTATGTATAACCTACTCCAGTGTTTCCCAAACTGCATTCCATAGAACAGTAGTGTTTTGTGAGATGTGAACCAAGTTCCATGAAAAATTGGAATTAATAACTTTAAGAAAAAATAATATATATATATATAAATTTTGTATATTTGTACTGCACACCACTTTTGTATCATAAAATTGTTAAGATTTTTTTTCCAGTTATTAATATACTGGCAGAGACTAACAATCAAATAGTCCAAGAAAAACGCTTTATTTTGGCAGAATTTGCATAGAGAAATATGCAAAGAGGTAATGGCATCTACAAGAAAGTACCAATGTAGTGATCTAGCATGACCTTTATGCAATTTAATCTGGAGTACACAGGTTGAGGGGGGGGTGACAAACTGATATCATGCATTATTCGGGTGGACGAAAGAAAGCAGTCTTCCACTGACACATTCTTCATGTTTACAGGCTGGTAGTGTGAAGAATATAAGTGTTCCATAAATGTATTGTGAGATGAAAAGTGTTCTGTGACTAAAAAAGTTTGAAAAATGCTGATTTACTCTATGGCTATAGCTCTGTTACTGAGAATGCAGTTGATGAGCTCTCTTTTCAGTTTTATTTTTTTATCACTGATTTTTATATTAAATTTGCCAAGGCAATTATTTTATTTTGCAAAAGATGTTTCTAGACTTGCAGAGATTTATTTAAAGAGAATAATGCCATATGTCTAGAGTAAAGCTTAATACCTCTGATTTGAATGTCCGGTTTAATAATACATTTTCTTTAATGTGATCCATATACATTAAAATAATACTAAAGTATATACAACATTATTATTATTATTATTATTATTATTATTATTATTATTATTATTATGTGGCACCTCCAGGGAGTCGAAAGACTCATTGAGGGAGGGCACCTACTCTACAACTCTCTGTCTCCACCAACTATAACTAACTGTAACTATAACCAACTATAACCACTCAATCCACCAACTATAACTAACTGCAACTACACCAACACCATCTACTGCCTATCACCACTAGTATTTTCACTGACAATCACAAACATCCATGCACATGGTGGGATTCGAACCCACAGCCTTTATGGCTGGAGAGCAGATACTCTGACCACTCGGCCAACCAGATCGGCTGGCACCCTTGATTTAACACAAATTTAATATAAAAATCAGTGATAAAAGAATAAAACTGAAAAGAGAGCTCATGATTGAATTCTTTGTAACAAAGCCATAGCCATAGAGTAGATCAGCATTTTCCAAACTTTTTTAGTCACAGAACACTTTTCATTTCACAATATATTTATGGAACACTTATATTCTCCCCACTACCAGCCTGTAAACATGAAGAATGTGTCAGTGGAAGATTACTTTGTTTTGTGATCTGGCACCCTTGATTTAACATCAACCATATCTTTCTGCAGCTATCCCTGTATGCTAATAAAGAAACAGACTAACCTACTTCATTGGTAGGAGGTTAGTTTGCACAGTGATCATTTTGCATTCATTATTATATGCATCATCAGAGCACAACACACTTGTACACGGGACAGTGAGTGAGTGAAAATTCATAAAAGTGCACTGAATTATGTACACTGCTGAAATATAATTTATGGCAATATGTGCTATCTATCATAAGCATACTGGCCAATCCACACAAATTCTTGCCACTACCCAATACAAAAAAAATTAGATATCAGTTTTGCTTAGATGAGCATGATTTAAAGGATGAATAACAACAAATAAGCAGCAAGACATTTATAAATATTGGCTATAGCAAAAAACAAATCAGCAAAATTCGTAACAAGGTTAATGCTAAAAATTAAAAAAAATAAATTAAAAAAATTATAGTAAGGTAATGGCCATTCATATTAAAGTATCTGAACAATTATGCAGAATTCTTCAGAAATATAGCCTTAAATCTACTTTAAATCTCCAACAAATTGAATAACTTATTTAACTCCACTAAGGATTTCTTTCTTCCTCCTTGACCACCCAAGGGTATACCAAATCTAATGCATCTGCAACTCACTTCATATAGGTAAAACAGACTGAACATAACAATATGAAAGGAAGAACACAAATAACAGATTCAAGAAATATGGAAAATCAGGTATTTCTGATTATGCATGTCATACATTCCATTGAACCGACTGAAAAGGCATCTAATCCTTACACCATACCAAAACTTGATACAAACACAAGTTTCAAGAGGCCTGTTGGATGTCAATCAACAGTAATAATTTCCTAAAAATATTTAGAATGTGGAGAGTTTCCACATATAACATCCAGATGATACCATCTCAGGAAAGCAAATTCAGAAAGGTCAGTAAACATTTCAAGATGCAAAACAACAGTTCTTAATCTGTTCACAAATTAAAATAAATGAAATCTTTACATCACTAGCATGCTCTAACTCCAAGGATCCAGGCACCAAATTGAAAATCACAACCCATAATTCACACACTGGGTACAAATACCTAGCAAGAATAGGACTACAGACTATAACTACTTATGACTGCTAGCAGCTATCAGGACTCTAAATAGTTAAACCCAATAGCCATTGATGCAGTTTTGTGTGTGTGTGTGTGTGTGGAGGCTGCATACTACCCACACCAGCTATCATACTTATTCTTGAATTCATTCACACTGCTTGCACTCACAACATCCAATGGTAATTTATTCCCATCACACACCACCCTATGAGAGAAAAACCTAGTCCTCACTGCCACTTTCTTAGTGGCATTCATTCTCAGATTCCATGGATGTCCTCTTGTCCTTTCCCTACCCTCAATAAATTGAAAAATTCCATCAACTGGAATCCTGTATGACTCTTACAGAAGTTTGTAAGTCTCAATCATATCACTCCTCTTTCTCTTGTTTGCTAGTGTCTGCAGTCTACAAATGTTCAATCTGTCTTCATAATCAGTATTTCATAATTCATATATTGTGTATGTACCCCAACTGATGAGCTTAATATGAATATCAAAATTAATTTTATCTTAAAGTTATTACTCCTACATGGTAGCAGTCTCCATAATTTTTACATAAGAAATTAACCTTTCCTACAGTAGGTATAGCATAGTCATTCTATTTTGAAGACTTCTGATTCATTAATCTCACATTTTAAGCCCATTTCTTTTAGAAATGAGTATACACATTTCTAAAATTCACATATACATGCAAACTTACCACTTCCACAATCCTTTCCTGTATATCCTGATGTACAAACACAAACATCTGGAGACACACATCGACCTCCATTCTTGCATCCTTGCCGACATAAAGCTGGAAAAAAAATAAGACACAAAATAAACAAATAAAGAATGAATAAAAAAATGAATTAATAAAGAATGAATTATCACCCAGAATATTCAGTTATGCCACAGCATAATTCACAAAAGTATGCACAGTCCTTCACTATGGATACTAAATAAACCAAACGAGAATCAAAGCCAGCATCTAAAGCAGAACATTTTTAAATTCAAAATAATTATTATTTTTCATTAAACTAAACCTAATAAAATAAATTCAATTTAAAAAGTAGTAAATTATTTTTGTGAAATGCATCAAAAAGCTTAGTGTTGTCTCTAACCAAGTTTTATGAAATTTGCTTCAATTGTACATGGCTAGGAGAATGTGAACATCTCATAAGTAGTAGGGTTTTCTTCTGGAAACTCAGGATTTTCATTAAGCCATATAGGCAAATCAGACAGAGAACAAACACACTCACAAACACAAATTTTCAGATAAGAAATACTATTAGTGGGAGTAGATGGCAATGTGAGTGGCTGATGAATAGTGCAGTTGTGTGTAAATGTAGTGTAGTGTAGATGGTGGGTTGTGTGCAGTGGTGTAGCTAGAGCTTTTGCCGCCCCTCTCGATACACACTAAAAATACTACAAAAAGTCAAAGCGACGTATAGGGAAATAAATTAAAATACTATGTTTATTTTTGAAGTAAAACTTTAATTTCAACATTCTAAAATGTTATTTTTCTTGCTTTTCTGTTAACAAAATCGTCAATGACATTGGCAAAGTCTGTTTCATAGTAATGTATGTAATTCTTAATCAGTTTTATTTAGAAAAACTCCTCTCACAACTAGCAACACTTATAGCAATTCAAAGGAAAATTCGCAGTAGTATTTCAATATTTGGAAATGAGTTCTCGAGACTATATTTTAGAATTAACTGCAAAAGTTTAAAAAAGTTGGGCAAAAAGTGCTGCCCGGGGTGGATCACCCCCCCCCCACCAGCTACACCCCTGGTTGTGTGGAATAGCAAGCCTTCTGACAATGAGTCCTTGGGCTCTTTAGAGGTGATGCATAATAATAATATTTGCTTTGCAATAAATGCAATTATAGCACTTGCAGAGTGATATACAAGAGACAGACAGAATACCTAAAATGATTACTTCTGATTTCATATATTTTTTGATTTTATTCAGTTTGGTAAGGCTGTTCTCACTTGTAGTATGATGGGAAGAGTTAAGCACATGATGAAAGTCATTTCAATAGGATAGTCAGAATTTTGCCTTCAGAATTTTGCCTTCAACTTCCAGTGCAGTGGGAATGCCATCTATTCTCAGACAAAGGCCAAAATAATTCCCCTTTTTTTTTAAATTAATGATTATGCAAAAAATAGAGGAAATTCATAAAAAAAAGTAAATTCATGACTAATTTTTATGGTATTAACAACACCACACAATTTTAGAAAAGAGGTGTTTTATTAACTGCTTATATTTCGCTGAATTTCAACTCAGCATCATCAGAGCACAACACACTTTTACATGCAACAGTTAATGAGTGAAAATACATAAAAGTGCACTGAATTATGTACACTGATGAAATATAATTTATATAAATATTTTTGCATATAAAAAACTAAATAATAATTAATAAATCTTTCAATACTTTTGTTAATTTATTCAATATCAAAATAAAAATAGTTTATTTTGATCCTTACAACTAAATATAGATATGATTAACTCAGTGTAATAAAGCATAAGTGGAACAGTTTACAAACATTAAAAAAAAAAAGAAACATGAAGAGTTTCAAAATTATATTTCAAAAACATCATAGGAAAAAACAATAAATAATACAGTGCTTCATGTGCACAAAAAATGAGAATACAGAAATCTTTCACAATAAATTTAGAGGAAAACAAATTACAAAATGTATCTATGCATGACATGAAATAAAAATCATGAATAACTATACAGAAGAAGAAGAAAAATTATCCTATGAACCTTGTCTTTTACAAATTATCATACATCTTTGATTATGTAATGAAGTGCTTTTTTTTTTCGTGATATCAAAAGAAACACAAGAGTATGCCTCTTCCTGTTACTCTTACTACAATAATGAGAAGGACACTGACCTGCAGAGATAAAATGGTTATCATTCCATTGTATAGGACTCTGATCAGACCACACTTAAGACTATTGTTCTCAGATCTGGTCCCCAGGATTTGAAGGGGATAAATTAACTGTGGAAAGGGTACAAAGGCGGATAACAAAGATGGTGTCGGGACTGTACAATGTTAGTTGTGAGGATCGGCTGAGGGAGTGTGGACTGCAGAGTTTGGTGGATAGAAGAAGGAGGGGTGATATGATTGAGACATAAACTATTCAGAGGTTATAGGGTTGACACTGGGGAGTTCTTTCGCTTGGTTGAACAGCAGGAAGGAGTGATGACAAGAGGCCATCCCTGGAAGTTAAGAAAGGAAACTGGGAGAAAGAGGGTGAGGAGTGGTTTCTTTGCATGGAGGGTGGTTGAACCATGGAATGCATTGCCTGATGGAGAGGTGAGAGCGAGAACCGTCAATGCATTTAAGGAGTGGTATAATAGACTTTGTGTTTCCTAGGCGGGACCTCCCTCGATGAGTTTTGATAGCCTTGTGTTTCTTAGAAAGGATCTCCCACAATGAGGCTTTTGACTCCATGGAGGCCTGAATAAGAATCATAATAATAATAATTTTTGATTATATAATGAATACTGTGATATTCAATACAGATATTCAATACTAAGCTTAATATCTTATCAAGCATTTTATTATTTTCTTTAGTTTTCATGTCATTCATTATTAAAATGATCATTTCACACTCTGCATTGGAAAAGAACCAAGTTTGCCAGGCTGAAATGTGTTTAAAAATCTCAATCTCCAAAGTTAAGGACATGTGCTACACCCTTAACTTTGCTGACTACTACCCTCTTATTCTTTGCCAAAATTCATAAATGTTCATCATCATCATCATGCTCTGGGCTTTGTGCTCAGGCTGTTATTGTTTAATTTTACATAAATGATATAGGAAATGGCTTGAAAGGAGATATTCAGTTGTTTGCTGATGATGCAAAGTTGGGTAGTGCAATATAAAATCAAGCTGATGTTGAGAGTTTGCAGGATGATTTAAGTAAGCTGGCAAAATGGGCAAAAGGTAATGGATGTCAGTTCAATGTGGAAAAGCGTAAAGTTATGCATTTTGGGATTAAAAGATTACCAGTTGTGTACCACACTGATGGAATGGTACTCCATGAGATTGATGAGGCTAGGGAATTGGGGGGGGGGAGAAATGAAATTCAGAGGACACATTGCTAAGGTGTCCGAGTTTGCACATAGGATTACTTGGTTATTGAAGAACACACTAACATCCAGAGATAAAAAGGTTATTATTCCCCTTTATAAGGCACTGATACTTCCACATTTGAATTACTGTGCTCAAGTCTGGTCACCTGGATTCCTTGGAGATGAGGAGGTTGTGGAGAGGGTTCAGAGGAGAGTGACTAAGTTGGTGAGTGATGTAAAAAATGCTCCATACATTGATAGATTGAGAGCTTGTGGATTGCAGAGGTTGGTTGAAAGGCAGAGAAAAGGGGATATGATAGAAACTGTTGTGTCAGAAAAAAAAACGATGAGTCGCCTTTTTTCCCACCCAACGTTAAGTTATCTCATAAGGAGTGGATAAGGACATGCTTATGCCTCCGGATGGGAAATGTACCGACTAATGTCCCAAGAACATGTAAATATCCAAGTGTGTAAGCTCTGAACAGTGTTAAAATAACCCATGAGTTTAATAGAGAATAGTTGTAAATGAATTAGAATATAAAATCATGTATAAATTGCCAAGTAAATATGTATAAGCTAGAGCATGTTTTAAGCCATGTAAAAACAGTCCGTGGCTACGGCGTCCAATCGGCAGTCGCCGTATCCTTGACAACACTGCCGAGTGAGGGAACTGTTCTGAGGTATAAAGGTTTCGGCAGGGATTCGAATCGTTCTCTTGTCTCTTGTCCCCGGGTTTCATCGGCACCTAGTTCCTGTCGGAGAGCTGTGTAGAGCTTGCCGCCACGTGTAGCAATCCCTCCCCTTGCTATGTGTACTATGTGGGCCAAGGCTGCAACTACAATGTATTCAGATCCATAAGAAGAAAGAGCCACTGATGAAATCAACGTCAGTGTTCAAATCTGTGTATGAGTGTTTTCGGTTCGTATGGAAACAAAGGAATAGCAAGGCCGCCATCAGTGAAGACATTGTAAGCAGACCAGAATATCCAGTTCAAGGCAAGAACGGTAAGTGTAAGATTTTCTTATGTTAAACGTTGGATTAAAGTAGCCGTGGGGTAAGGAAGCAGAAGTTAAGGAAGCATGTTATTTCCATGTGGTGCTATAAGAAAAGTCTGCGATTTGGACACTTTTGTCTGCGGTTGAGAAGAAAGCATATTAGGCTCCAGGCGAACAGGACGCCGAGGCCCGAACTGTTTGTGTGATTTAAGAACAGTAATATTATATGGTCAGAACGTAATTAAATGTTAGCTAAATATTTTGGAGGGAAGATTAAGTAAGAATAAGAAGTATTACCCTAGAGAAGTTCATGTCAGAATTATTGAGTTGTCTTGTGTATATATGCAATATTATATGTGTGATAATATTAGGTAACTTAGTTATAAGCGTCTGAGAATAGCTGTACGTATAGAAGTGAGAAATTTATGTCAAGTAAGGGACTATAACATAGAAGTTTTGGATGTGATTAATTAAGTAAAGGGAACCCAGACTCTTTTAAGATTAAGGATTTGATTAACATGTATACTTGTCTTTGTGCCATAATAAATGTGTTTCTTTATATACAATCAAATGAGTTTGTCATCCTTTCTGCGGATTGAGCTACCGTTTGAAAACTTACGTACCGTGTATTAAGGGTGAAACCAATAGTGATATGAGAATCGGGACCACAACTGCATGTCTCATGATCCCTACATTTTCTTTAAGTATTCTTGGATAATGTATCAGAGTTTAGTTGCTGGCTGGCACAGTCTTTAATCAATACAAATTTGTTGGCAGACGAATATCTGATATTAAGTGATACAAAGAAATTTAATGTTAACTGTAAAGTTAAAGTAAAGGCAGTTAGAGACTTAACAATAAGGCAGTCACACAGACAAACAATATAATATAAAAACAAAGGACATAACAAAACATTTAAATTACTAAAAGTTTTTTTTTATAAGACTGATGCAAGGGAAATATTTCAGCTGTGTGATAGTGATGGAAAAACAAGAAGTCATCCCTGGAAGTTAAGGAAAAGTGTGGTTAACAAGGGTGTGAGAACTAGATTTTTCACCTGGAGGGTGGTGAACAAGTGGAATGCATTGCCTGACTTAGTTGTGAGTTCTTCGTCTGTAAATGAATGAAAAGGGGGGAGGTATGATAGATATTGGTTTGATGGTTTGGATCTCCCGTGATGAGTCTACTGACTCCATGGAGATACCGTAATAATAATAATCATCATCAACTTCCTAACATGTACCCTCAAAGGGTGTACAGGATATGATAGTACTACATGAAAAATGTACATCATTACTAATTTCCTATCTACAATTTTCCTCCAAATCAGTCTGTTACCTGTCAAGACTCCAACATTATCAGATTTTATATTTCTGTCTTTTTACTGTATCAATCCACCTATATCTTGGTCTTCCTCTGGGTCTTTTTCCCTGCCAACCTGGTAAAGAACACTTGTTTTGCTAATCTTTCCTCTCCCATTCTGCTTAAGGTGCCATACCACCTGAGATTAGCTCTGCTAACATATTCCTACACAATAAATAACGGAAAAAACTCACGTAGAAAGATTATTTATTAGATATGTCGATGACATTTTTGCTGTATGGAATGGCTCTTCTGATGAACTTCAACAATTTCTCACTAAGTTAAACGCATTTCATCCTAGGATAAAGTTTACCCTAGAAATAGAATCAAATAAGCAGTTAGCCTTTTTAGATCTTCTAATTCTTCACCAACCAGATGGTAACCTACATTTCTCAGTTTATAGAAAGAAGATACCGTATACTCATACAGGCCATTATATCCATGCGGAATCTCATCACCATCCCAGTCAAAAGGCAGGAACTATAAAAACACTGGTTCATCGGGCCCACTCCTTTTGTTCTACAGACGATCTTTTACAGAAAGAACTACAATACATAACTTCTTCCTTTCTATCTAATGGTTATAAGAATTGCTTCATTGAAAGAACTTTGAGTAGTTTTAATATGTCTTCCTCTTCAAACACAGAGGAAATAATGCGCATTACTATCCCTTATGTACAAGGCATCAATGAACGTATAGCAAAAGTTTTAAAACCACTGAATATTTTTGTTGCCTTTCGACCGTTTAGAAAAATCTCCACCTTTCTCACTTCTCCTAAGGACAAGCTTCCACATCTTAATCATCCAGGTGTCTACCAGATTCCATGCTCTTGTGGATTATCTTATTTCGGACAAACGGGAAGATCTGCCTCTATTCGGCTAGAAGAACACCAATCTTATATTGAATACTTTAAACCTGAAAAGTCTGGACTTTCTGAACATGCCATCTTCACTAGACACAGAGTTCATTGGAGAAAGGCAAGAGTTCTTCACAAAAGTCAGTTTCTCATGGAACGCCTTTATAAAGAAACATGTGAAACTCTACTTCATTCTCCTAACTTAAACAGATCCGACGGCTTACGTCTGTCCCCTTTATAGGAGATAGTACTTTACAAATCAGCTAATCTTTCCTAACTTTTTATTGTATTAATTTTTTTTTTTTTTTTTTTTTTTTTTTTTCAGGAAAGTTATTGGCCTTTTTAGTTATCTTACACCAGCTACTTAGGTGGCACTTTTTGGAATTGTCAGTTAGTGTTTAATTTTGAGCTTAATGTACTGAGGATGCCTGTGACACACAGGTGAAAATTATACTAATAAATAATCTTTCTACGTGAGTTTTTCCGTTATTTATTGTGTACCGATATATCTACTCACAGTTTACCTCTTTTAAAACATATTCCTGGATGCTAACAATGTCAAGTTCTTTGCTAATATCCTGATTTTTAATATGATACTACCACTGATACCATCTGTTCATGCCCCTAATCTTTCTCAGGGCTCTCATATCTGCAGTCCCAAGTCTTTGGTTAAGTGTTTTACTTCTGACCCAGCTCTCAAACCCATAAGTTAAAATTGGTTTGAACACTGTCTTGTATACAGCTAATTTAGTGTTCTGATTAATTTCTCTCTTATTCCATATACATTTATTCAGTTGACTTCCTACCATACTAGCTTTCTTGATTCTGTTCTCTATTTCCATATTTAACCCCCCCCCCTCCCCAATTGGCCAGGATGTATATATATATACATCCAGATAAATCTGGATACAATTCTGTAACACCTATTGAATAACATGGATAACAAGTGCAAGTTGGTCTCACTGTTTCATTTGCCTCGGCCGGTAGTGAGGTTAATTTATCATCTTCACTAAAAATTGTGCCTAAGTAGCTGAAATGCTTTACTTGTTCTATAAGTTCTCCATCCACAATGCAGCTGATAATTTCAATGCTTCTGCTTATTTTCATTGTCTTTGTCTTGTTATTGCTGACCTTCATACCATATCTATTACAATAGTTATTCAATTTAGTCAGGGAATCTTGCAGAATTGTAGTGGATTTATTTAGAAGTATAACATCGTCTGCATAAACCAAAGAGCTGACATTAACATCTCCCATTTTGATATCAGGTTTAATACCATTTTCCTTCATAATCTGATACATATAGATAATGAATAACAGAGGAGATAATGTACATCCTCGTCATTATCTGTTGCATCTGGTACATCCTTGTACCAGATGTAACATTAAACCATCTTCCTGTACTGCCTTCAATTCTAACTGCTGACTTACAACTCAAATAAAGACTAAGTGTTGCTTGATATAATGCCCCATTGACACTATATAACTGTAGCGTTTTGAATAGCTTCTCTCATGGCACCTTGTCATATGCCTTTTCCAGATCTACAAAACTTAAATACAGATCTTTGTTATATTCCCTTGATTTCTCAACTATTTGTCATAAAATGAAAATCTGATCCAGACAGGCTCTATTTCGCCTGAATCCAGCATGTTCTTCACCAAGCTTTTCTTCCACAATCCTTCTTAACCGTTTCTTAAGTACCTCTGTAATTCTCTCATTCAGTTTTTTTTCCTTTTTTATATATGGGTACTATGAGAGCTCTATTTCAGTCATCTGGTAGGCCTCTGAAGAAAAGGCAGTGCAGCCACTATAAGACTTTTATACCTCCATACTTTAGCATTTCTGGCTGAATATCATCTACTCCTGCTGTCTTTCCATATTTCACACCTTTGATGGCTTTTTTTTACTTCAGACATGGATATGTATTCCTGACTGCATGCCTGTTGAGTGTTTTTTACCACTGTGCTGTCGCTGCTTGTTTCATTTAGCAATTTTTCAAATTACTCCACACTTCAAGGATATCTTTTTCTCCAGTTTTCATGTCACCTTTATCATCTCTAATTCCTTTTACAGCACTCTTTCCTCCATTTCTGAGCTTTTTTCAACAACCTCCAGAATACCTTGCCATCTTCTTGATATTTATTTTTTATGTTCTTCCCAAAGTCTTCCCATCACTTTTGTTTGACTAGTTTTACACGGTGTTTAGCTTTCTTACATATGTCTCTGTATTCTTTACGAGTACAAGCTGACTTATTTGCCAGGAACTTTTGATATGCTTTGTTCTTTTCCTTCACTGCCTCTGTAACTTCCAGAGTCCACCATGGAGTTCTGAATTTTCTATCCTCGCAGACAACCTCACCACAAGAATCTCTGGCTGAATCAATCAATGTTTTCTTCAGAGTTTGCCACTGAATCTCCAAAGTTTGATTCCTGTTCTCAAACTATTTCATTTTTTCTGGAATAATGTTTGTGTATTTTAGTCTACAGTTTACATATGCTCAACTTTTATTTGCTTTAAAACTTTCTTACATGTTCTTCTTTTCAGTATGAAATTCAATTTTATCCTGCTCAAGAATAAATGGTGATCACTTCCAATTTCAAATCCTCTGTACATTTCAGTGTTCCTGCACAAGTGGGAAACACATCACTATCAACATTTACATAGTCAATGAGACTTTTCTTATTCTTTGTCTCTTCTTTCCATGTGAATTTTTGCACATTTTTATGTTGGAACATTGTGTCAGTAATAACCAGTCCATGTCCTGAGCAGAATCCCAACAGGTATTTGCCTTATTATTAGTTTTGCTCTTTTCTTCGAATTTTCCCAAAATATTTTTATAAGTCTGACAATCATTTCCTATTCTGCTATTTAGATCCACAACAAGGACCAACTTTTCCTTTTTCATTGTTTCAGTTGCTTTTTCTAAAGCCTCAATAAATTCCTCCACTTCTACCTTATAATAAATTTAGTTTAATCCTTTATCCAAGTGTGAGCAAACAAAGTTTGTGCCAGAAAGTATCTTCAGGACTGGGGTAAGTTGGTACAGCACCGGGCAACTCGTTGAAAAGGTGGAGCAAGCTAACATAACTCCTATCTCAGTATCTCCCATAATGCAAAACACATCTCCTTGTGGATTTGTATAATGTTATGCATTAAGAGAAGGGCCACTACCCAGACTAGTATCGACCTTTATTGAGGTCTCTTCAGTGGGAGCCAGGAGAGACCTCAATAAAGGTCGAAACTAGTCTGAGTAGTGGCCCTTCCTTTAATGCATAACATTATACATATCCACAAGGAAATGTGTTTTGCATTATGGGAAGATACTGAGATAGGAGTGCTGTTAGCTTGCTCCACCTCTGGAACGAGTTGCCTGATGTTGTACCAACTTACCCCAGTCCTGAAGATACTATCAGGCGTAAACTTTGTTTGCTCACACTTGGATAAAGGATTAAACTAAATTTATTATAGTCTAACCAAGTGAAAAATAAACTTTCAACATCCACTTCTACCTTAGTAGAACCGTCTGTGTTACCATAGGCACAAATAAGTCTCGTTGTCCAGTTGCCCATTCTGATATTTGCCCACATCACTCTTCTTGAATGGTTGTCTGCCATTCAAGAAGATTAGCCTCGTATTTAGTGTTGAATACCATGGCTACTCATTCTTTTCATCGATTGTTATTGCCTGAATATAACATTTTGTATTTATTGCTGAGAAAGATCTCACCAGATTTTGTCTTTTTTGTTTCAGTCACCCCTATTATGTCGATCTGGGACTTTATCTAATCCCTCAGTTTGCTCAATTTCTTTGCCATTCAAGCTTCTTATGTTGATAGTACCGATCTTGAGCTCTGGTGATGGTAAGTTCAAGTGTGTTTTAGGATTTGTCCCAATAGCCGACTTTTCGCTGTTTGTCCTGGTTCCCTGATGAAAACAATGGGGCCTTGTTTAACCAGGTGATGCCCCAGCCGGCATGAAATTCTGTCATGTTGTACCATCATTTGATATTTTGGTTTAAGCCAATAAGAATACAATTTGGTTGGCTAAATCCCAAATTGCCAGCCCATCCTCGTTTGTTCAGTATCCAGGTAGATACCTAACAGGGTGCACCACGAGAAGGTGAGGATCAGACATTAGGTCAGAAGCCCTGGTTGGTTCTCTGCATTACTTTAAAGACTATGTGAAGGTCTCCTCTCAGTTATACAGCTTTGATCCTTAGCATTCCTAAATGTTTAATATCTTTATTTTTGCTATTTGGGCAAGCAGTATTTTTCTGTAAGTGTATCTGTGAGCAATAATAAATACAAACGTATTTATTATTGCTGGCCTTATAATTTTGCGCCCTGATTCAAAGTAATGGATCAAGATATGTGGCATCTGCTTAAACCTCCAAAATATATATATATATTCATATATATTCCACGCGACAAGCTCACAGTTTTCTACCATCTACATCTGATGACATTTTAAAAGAAACGGCCACCACTCATCATGTTAGTGGCTTACCATGTATATAACAGTATTTTTTTAAATTCCTTTTTACGTTATTTTCAGTTCTTTAAATTCAGTTTGCAAATCGCATAAAAACTGGTTTTTATACCACTCTTAAGAAACTTTTTTTTTTCCCTTATTCTAAAATTGTTATTATTTTTCTCTTTTTGGTTATAAACTGATAGTTGTTGTACTTGTTGTAGAGTAGGTGCCCTCCCTCGATGAGTCTTTGGACTCCTTGGAGGCGGAACGTAATAATAATAATAACATCTATAACGCTAGAACATACACTCAAAAGTGTGAAGTGACTAACCGAAACAACCCAAGGCAGCGTCATAAACAATAGTGTACTGTAAGAATGACCAACAGATGGCGCCACGTTACTTTATCAACGATTACAATGTAACCAAAAGTATTAGATTATTATTATTATTATTATTATTATTATTATTATTATTATTATTATTAACCTATAATGTAGTGGTACCACAGATAGGTAAAAATGTAAGAAAAATAAAGAAAGAAAGAAAAGAAACCTGTAAAGGTTAAATTTTGAAACCTGCAGAATGTGCCTTGCAGAAGATAGATAACGACGTACGGGTGTTCTATAGGCAGTCACTATTTTATTATTATTATTATTATTATTATTATTATTATTATTATTATTATTATTATTATTATTATTATATCCCATACACGAGAGGTTCAAGAACCTATAATACTTCAGTGAAGTGCACTTAAGATATAAGATAAGTTTAAAAGATCAACTGAGAAGAAGAAAAAGATTGTTCCGCAGTTTTGGAGTTGAAAATGAAAATAAATTGTGACTAATCGCTGCACGTGTCCAAACAGTTTAGAGAAGAGTGGGGAGATTACAAATGTTAGTTCTGATGTACAGGAAATATTGAGGGGGGGGGTAGTTGTGCGTGTGTGCAACAGGGAATGGACTTGTGCGAGTGTGGAGCGAATCGCTCAGGGAGTGGATCATTAATCAAATTGCTCTCTTCTGTAGAAAGTCAGAATTTTCAACTGCATTACTCTTTATGGACGCCATCCCCAGATATTAAAATGAAATTCCATTAGTGAACAATTTAGAATTGTCAGCTCTGCCATATTGTACAAGAAAAGAAATTCATCTGTTATTTGGACGTTATCAAGAAAATTTCTTTTTTTTTATGGGTCAGTACATTTTTTATTAATTAGAAATGTGTATTTAAGATTACAGAAATAAATATTCTAAAACTTTTGTTTAGTGAATATAAGAAAGGAGAGTGTAATGTACTATCATCAGTAAAACTGTGGATTGGGCTTACAGTCAGTCCCAGTCACCTGGTGAAGAAAAGAGTTCTTTGGTATCCACATGGAATTATAAGTACCGGTATTCATGTTAATCGACAGTGGCGTAATCTTTACTGACGACTGACGATCGCCAGGTAAATGAAGAATTGAAATTTCGAAGATTCCACTCGGCATACTGATAATGCAGAACAACACAAGATTTGGAATTTTGATGTCTGATAGAGAGAGAGAGACAGAGAGAGAGATTACAAATCGATTGATTTGCGAAATTATCAGTACTAAGTTGTGACCTCAATTGTCAGCAGAAAATAAGATCCACAGTTTGCTTAAAGGGAATTTTGATGAGGGAGGGCGTTAAGAATGTTTCGGGAATGGTCAGGAGTAGTGGATATTCTGATTGGCACTTGAACAACTTGTATGAGATGAGTGATACAGAAAATATCTTAGCATTCCTACATCATAAGAAGTAAGTTCCTGTAGCGAAGTTGGCATGTTATCCTCATCATCTAACGAAGTTGTTACTCGTTCGTAAAAAGTGAAGTGCTCTATACTTTCCGAATCTGGATTCTGTGATGGTTAGTTTCCTCTGCTGTTTCCTCAAACAATATCACCACATCTTTTCAGGATAGTTTGGATACTCCAGATGGCTTTGCCGGTAGGCAATTAGTTTTTTTTTTTTGTAGAATTATTTTGAAAAATCAAGACTTTCTACTTTAGATTGCACTTTTAAACTTAAAATTCATCCATCTCAATGTGCAAGAGATTTAGAGATTTTTATGTTTAAAAATGTTGTGTCACATAGGAGATAAATTTATATATATATATATATATATGTTAAAAATACCAAGCAATTTTAAACCTGGTTTTACTCCATTTCCCAAGTAAGCAAACAGACAAACAAGTCAAGTTTGCGCCTGCAAGTGATGCAAGTCTAACTGATCCTACAGGTAGTGCAAGACCAAGGCAACTCGTGGTAAAGGTGGCATAAGCTCTGATCACTAATCTTAATATTTACCCTTAATGCCAAAACACATCTCCAAGAAGGGGATGCATGATGTTTTGTATTAAAGGCAAGGGGCCACTACCCAGACCGGTTTCGACCTTTATTGAGGTCTCATCAATGGGAGCTAGGCTAGAAATACCAAGATTTAGTAATACAGAGCTTATATAAGTATTTTACCAGAACAAGTTGCCATAAGGTGTTTTAACCTTATTAAATAAAAATCTCTGGAGGAGATATAAATGTAGAAAGTATATTTATTTATTTTTATTTTTAACTAAACAAATCTAGTTTTGAAATTATCGAAGAATTATGATTCAACAATAAAATAATAAATAAAAAAAATTCACATTTGACGTTCGTAGAAGCCGTATGGTCACTTACCTCGCCGGGTTTGGGGAGTGAAATCTTCTACTAGAATATGTGATAGGGTCTCAGATTCCTTTTCCATACAGAGTTAATAGGACAATCACAAACATCCATGCCCATGGCGTGATTCTAACCCGCAGTCTCTTGGCTGGAGAGCGGACAAACTAACCACTCGGCTAACCAGGCCTGCCATGGTTCATATGGTTCAACAGAACTCTATTTTTTTTTTTTTTTTTTGAGTGTGTTTGTTTGTGTGTGTGTGGGGGGGGAGAATTAATAATCAGTGAAGAAACTAAACTAACATAAAGTAAAATAAGGGAGTGGTTTGTTTTTTCATTCCTTTATATGAAACAGAAAGAAGATGAAAAGTTGAGTCCTAACTGAGCTATATAAAACAATTATTTTAGTTTTACATGTTTGCAAATTGTTTAGTTTGATTCAACATCAGTGAAAAATCCATTTATTTCGTGTGTTAGTTCCTTTGCAGAATTAGAAACTCTTTCACATTCTCCTCCTCTTCAGCAACCGAACACCTTCAATCAGCTGTTCCCAATTACCACTATCTGCAGATTCTGATAGTTTATTTTTCACTTGGTTAGACTGTAAAAAAGTTTAGTTTACTCCTTTATCCAAGTGTGAGCAAACAAAGTTTGCGCCTGAAAGTATCTTCAGGACTGGGGTAAGGAAGTACAACACCAGGCAACTCGTTGCAAAGGTGGAGAAAACTTTTCTCTCCAAAGGTGGAGAGAAAAGTTTTCTCTCCACCTTTGCAACGAGTTGCCTGGTGTTGTACTTCCTTACCCCAGTCCTGAAGATACTTTCAGGCGCAAACTTTGTTCACACTTGGATAAAGGATTAAACTAAACTTATTATAGTCTAACCAAGTGAAAAATAAACTCTCAACATCTTTCTCTGAATCCGGAGTAATTCAATAATAAGGTTGTACACCCTTTGGCAACTCATATAGGTTGTGATGACCTCTCATTGCTTCTGCCTTGGTGTCTCTACTACTGGGCCGGGCTCCCACTGACGAGACATCAATAAAGGTCGAAACCGGTATGGGTAGTGGCCCTTGCCTTAATGAATAGCATTATACATATTCGCAAGGAGATGTGGTTTGCATTATGGGAGATACTGAGAAAGGAATGATGAGAGCTTTCTCCACCTTTGCAGCGAATTGCCTGGTGTTTGTACTTCCTTACCCCAGTCCTAAAGATACTTTCAGGCGCAAACTTTGTTTGCTCACACTTGGATAAAGGATTAAACTAAACTTATTATTATCTGCAGATTCATTAATCCGCAGGAAACGTTCCTAATCTCGATTTTTTTTTTTTAATTAATGCTGTTTCTGTGTGACTTGACTAGTCATTCATCCTGGCAAAGTGGTCGTTCTATCAGACTATTTTGGTATGATAATTAATATCATATCTTTATAATCAGCCTCTTGCAAACAATCCAATGCATAGATTGATGATTTCATAAAATAACTTTATTTCTTACTTAAATCTTTTTGAAACAATAAACGGAAATTTGAATGTTTCGGTTTGTTTTGGACTATGGTTTTGTGGACTAATTTTTGCTTTGCTTGACAGACATATATATATATATATATATATATATATATATATATATATATATATATAATCGTCATCATTTACATGGTCTTTTTCGAAGTAACCTGTGAGACGCAATGCATTTGTCCCAACGTTGCGTCCACTTCTTAAACACATGTGAGAGTCCGTTTTTTGAGAGTTCTTTCAAAACCGCCTCCGCAGCTTTTACACATGCTTTGCTGCTTTCGAAATGGCGGCCTCTTAGTGGTTTCTTAAGCTGAGGAAACAGCCAGAAATCACACGGTGCGAGATCAGGACTGTATGGAGGGTGTGGTAGAATATCTGTGTTGTTCTTCTGCAAAACGTCCACTACACAACCAGCAATATGTGGCCTTGCATTATCGTGGTGCAATAAGAAGCCATTCTTCAGCAATGGACGCATCCTTTTGACGTGCTTGATGATAATCGCTGCAGTGTTGATCATTGTCTCTGTGATGGACGTTGAAGATCTTCCCTCACGTTCAAGATCTTCCACATTTTGTTTTCCTTCCTTAAAAGTTTTATACCAGCGAAAAACACTTGCCCTCGACATTGCTTCATCGTGGAAAGCTTCGCGTATCAGTTAAAAGTGTCCGATGCCGATTTTTGCAAACGCACACAAAATTTAATCGCATAACGCTGTTCCAAGGATGCTTCCATTTCGAAGACTGGTCGCGCCTCGTAGGCGCGCCGATGAGCACTTGCGTTTATTCACGTGACACTCTGGCACATCAGCCCGTATCAACCTCTTTTTTAATACAGACAGCAACATTTCTTTATTCCACAGAAATTAATATTGTGATGAGTGGTTTCGCCACAGTAAAATTAGTCTTATTACTTATTGAACAGCCCATGTATATATACATATTTAATTTATTTTATTTTATTATTATTATTATTTATTTATTTATTTTTTTTTGGCTTCTTCATGGCTATTTTCCGTTTGTGAATCTGCCAGCTCTTCGGTTAACCACGCTACCAGCCAGGACGTCTAGGAAATGGGTGAATTTCTGTAAAATTGAATCTACACTTCAGTTTTCAGGGGGGGGGGGGGGGGGGAATGGGATAAGCATTACTTCAAATGGAAATTCTTATTTTTAAATAAGTTTGTAAAAATATCCCCTTCAAATCAAATCTCAAAATGCAGAAAAATAAATGAGATAAGAAAAAAAAAAAAAAAAAAACTCGTACTTAGTGAGGAACAGAGAATAATCAGCGCTACATGCTATTTGCAATGAATACACTGCAGTGACGCGGGGTGCTGGAAGTTGCTCACGTGATGCGTTTTTAAGGAGTCATTCAATAAATTAAACAAGTGTTCGAGCCAGTGGTTTCATCGGGCCTGGACTTGGAACATTTTTCTGTTTTGTGACTTTACTCCCTTTACGGTAATTATGCATACATTATTGTGTTATTATTCAACGAATGTTTACAGTTTTCAATGTGTATATAAAGTCAATATCAACAGTTGCCTGATTAAGATTAATATGTTAGAAGTATTATATTAATTTGTAATTTTGTATTTGTACTTAATGTTTCTAGTGGTGTGGAAGAGAAGGCCGGATGGCTTTAACTCCACCAGAATAAATAAATAAATTTAATTTAAAAAGAAATATTGCGACAAACTAGTAATAGCCTCACATTTGTGTTATGATCCTCACTTTAGGGCTCCAGAGCTTATTCGTTTATTTAACCACTGGTTCGAGCAATAAAATCAAGTTTTTTCGAGCAAAATTAAATCGAAAGTAAAGGTATATTTCTTTACAAAATATTTATGAACACGAATAAATCTACTTACGTGGGTTACGAAGCAATCTGACGGACTTCTCTACGACCGGGATTCGAACCCGGTCTTTCCAAATTAAATTACCTCCTTTCCAACGGGGTCAGAACGAACTCATCGCAATTAGCAAAAAAAAAAAAAACATGCTAAGTTGGGTTGTTTTGAATTACGCCATGAGGCTAGTATATTATGTCTGTCTTTAAGTGTATGTAATCAATCTGGTTGTTAGGCAGGATGTAAATCCCAATTTTCCGGGAAGAAAACTCTTTCAGAAAATTCTGTATGAGGACGCTTAATTTCTTTTCAGCTGTAAAGCCCATATAATGATTCTTCTCTTTGTAGATGGGGCGTCTTTCCAACAAAAGGGTATTGTCAATACCGAATAAGCTACAAAAGCCCAGCGTGTTCAGCACTAATGAACTAATTATGTTTAGTCTAATTTCTCATCTCATCTCATTTTCCTTTTTTTACTTTGCGGTGTCGAAGGTTTTTATTAATCATCGGACCTCAAACCGTTCACAGGATAAGGTGGTCAGCCTTATGCACCGGTGTATCCTATGTCCTGTAGTTTTGAGTTCTCAAGGCCGGTTTGCCTGCTTTGCTGGATGAAAACCCCCATGATAAACTGGGGAAAAAACCCACTGTCCACGCTCAAGACCGGCTAACTTGGCTATGGCTGAGGACGATCCTTCAGCTCCTCACGTTACCGACAGGACTCGAACCTAGGACACTCCTTCCCCAGGCATATGGTTGCGAAGCGCACAGCCACTAGGCTAACCGCGCGGACTAGTCTAATTTCTATGATGAATTAAAATAAAAATAAAATTAGCTTAATTCACCCACTCTATTACTCAACTTATGCATTAGAATTATCAATGTGGTGCTATATTTGTTTTCAATAGGTAAAAGCTTTTCAAACATATAGTCTCACACGTAATGCTATCCAAGCACTTTTTCTCAGTATAAAGAATAAGAAATTATTATTTTTAAAAATCTGAATTAGTAAGCTTAATGCAACTGCTGAATATCAATTCTCCTCAAGCCAAATTAAGAGACAACTAAAGCGCGAATTTATATTAAACAATTAATGGAACAAAAAAAATATACCTTGGATCTTACTATGGATGAGGATTAAAAAAAAGTAACGAATAAAGCTGAAAGTTGTAGATAAATTTAAATGAAATTCAAAATTTAATTCGGGAGAACTATTAAATAAAAGAAAATATAGTACAGTGATTTTTAATTTAAACTATATTTTTGACATTTGAGTGAAAAACAATACTCAAAATTATTTTTAAAAATTTTTATTGATTTTTTCAAATGAATATTAAATGTATTAAATAATATACATACTTGCAGTTAATTTTAATGAGATATCTGAGCTTGATGTTGTTTCAGAATGTCTTTTGTGCGAGATCGAATTTTAGATAATCATCTTCCAAGGCTTCCAGCCGCGATCTATTTTTGTTCTTAATAATATTCATTGCGGAGAAGCTTAATTCGCACAAATATGATCTGGAGAATGGAAAAAGTACTTCTATTGCTTTTTTGGTAATATTGGGAAATTCATTTCTTAGAGTTAACCAAAATGAAGTAGTATCTATTGTTGAATGTTTTAGTTTTAAACCTCTGTCATTTCTTATATCTGTTATATTATTTCCCAATTTACACGCGCTTAAGACAAACAGATCTCTTATCCAATCGAAGGATGATATGTCAAGTGAGGGAAAATATTTTTCAATATTTGTATTTAGTAATCTTAAGGTTTGTAAAATTAGATCTGTTGGATTTTCAATCAGTTTGCACTTTTTCGTTAGTTCAAACATATTTACTGCATTTTCTTTTCTGATTCTTTCTTCCCAAAACATTAGTTTTTCCTTGAATGTTAATTTTGTCAGTGGAAGTAAGAATGTTTTCACAGTCTCCCTGCATACTTTTTAAAGTGTATCTAAAGATTGAAATAAATCAGCAAGAAATGGAACCTTACTGCACCAAAACTCTTCACTAAGAAAATCTGATAACTCAGATTATTAAGTTGTCAAAAAAAAAAAAATTAGAATTTCCTCTTTTAATTCATAAAATTTTGACAAAACTCGTCCACGAGATAACCATCTCACTTCTGTCTGTATTACCAACTGCGTGTAAGAAGCTTCCATTGAGGAGCATAGTGCTGCAAACAATCTCGATTGTAATAACGGCCTGGCTTTTATATAATTGACAATTTTGATAGTCTTGTCTAGTACATTTTTAAGCTCAGATACCAATGATTTTGACGCTAGTACTTCTCTGCGCAGAAAACAATTCTAGGATTCTTTTGAGCCAGTGTAACAAATCATTTTACATTTCCTGACATCGAGTGGGCACCATCCGTGCAAATACTGATGCAAGAATCCCAAGACAAGTTATGGCAATTAAAGTAATGATCAACAACATCAAAAATATCTTGGCCTTTCGTTGTTTCCGGGAGTGGTCGACAAAATAAAAACCGTTCTATAATATCTTCCTTATAAATAAATCTACTGAAGGCTAGAAGTTGAGCTTTACCAGTTACATCAGTTGATTCGTCCAACTGAATAGCAAACATATCTGCTTCTTTAATGTGAGATACCACTTGCAACTCAACATCTTTGGCCAAATCCTGAATACGTCAATAAATGGTGTTACCTGACATAGGAATTTTTAAAATCTCATTTTCATATTCCTCGCCAAACGTGATATTAACAGTTTTACAACACGCTGGCAGAATTACAGATTCTGCAATTGTATGAGATTTCATTTTTTTTTTTTTTTCGCAATAATTTCTGCGATTGCGTAACTGGCTTCTTGGGCTTTTTCGGACACAGTTACGAATTTAGTCCATCTTTTTAATGTTTTGTAAATTGTAAATGCCTAATTTTTTTGCCACAACCTATGCATGTAGGACGTGGCGGATCTTCTTGACTGGAAATAAAGACAAATTACAAATAATTTTCGTCGTAATGGCAAACGTTAGTTTTTAATTTAGTTTTAAAAGAACTAGTACTAAATATGGTATCAGCTGCTGATTGTGCTGGGCAAAACTAGCTTCACTTTCTTTCATTTCTTTTTTTTCTCTCGACGTACTAGCTTCATTGTCTTCAAATTTTCGTTTTTTTATTACAAATTTATCCATGTTAAAGAAATAGTATTGAATAAAATTAACCGAATGAAAAAAATAAATAAAATAAAAGAAAATAACTCTTACCAGTTACTTTAAAAATAAGAGAATTAAATGAAGTTATTGGTGAACACACTTATCAAAAGAATAAAGCTAATTAACATATAATTTTAAAACGATTCATCAACCGTAAGTTTCGTAAAATATAAATAAGGGAGTTTCAGGTGCGGATGGAAGACCAGACACTAATAAATAAATGCGCAAATGACGACGTTATTTCTTTCAATTAATTTGTTTTCACAAATCTCGCAGCACACCTAAAAACCTCTCGCGGCATACCGGTTGAAAATCGCTGATATAGTATAAAAGACCTAATATACATTTTAAGTACTTATATGAAATTTTAAAATTTTTATTGGGACAAGAAATATTTATAATTTTTAAATTGTAAACAAGTGGACAAACAAACTTAGATGCCATGATGTCATAAGGCAGTTATATGAGTAGAATAACATTATTATGTGCAGGATGTTTCGATCAGCCCTCTTCAGAATTAAAAGAATGAGGATAGCGTTTTGGGGATGGTTTTCTCTGTATAGGTAGCATCAAGTTCAGGATATGTTTTAAATGGTAGGGAAAATGAAGCGATACTTCATATTATTTAATTGGGTTATAAGGTTATATAAAATTTATAGGAACTTCTGCCATTGGAATTACTTGTGATACCTAGAGTTTCCGAGAGTCTCAATTTTAGCGCGTTATTTCAAAGTCTTTAATGATGGCATTTTCATTTCTTGGTGTACTCATTGTATTGCATGCGGTGCTATTTCGGTGGTGGGTGTTTTTGAACTGTCTTCTGATATTTCTTCTTGGTCGGTTTTGTTTAATGAACTTTATATTTAGATAATTCAGAATAATTATTTTGTTTTCTTAAAGTATGCAAAACCGTCATCCGAGACGCTTCGGATCTGTTGTCCGATGCGGAGTGCTGTTTCAAGATGTGAGGTAATGTGTTGCGTCATACTAACAACCCATTTGGAAACATGTTTTTCTTAGATCGTAAATAGTGGAGCCAAACGAGTCAGCCACTGTTATTCTTAGATAAGTTGTGCTTAAGGAAATGTTGCTCTACAACTGCTAAATAGCTCGAGAATGTAACTATTATTTTTCATCTCTAAAAAGGAAGTGCGAACGACAAAGATAAAGAACATCAAATAATAGCTAATAATTACCTTTATCACAGTATTTTCCATAGTATCCTCTTTCACAGCGACATTTATTGGGAGCTACACAAACTGCTCTATTCCGGCAGGCAGGAATACATAATGCTGGAAAATATATTAGAAAACATTAATATTTTTCTTTTGTAAAATAGCTTACGATACATAACGTATTGCACATCCAATGGTATAACGAAATAAATGAACAGCTAATTGATTTATTGGCAAGTCTGTTTGCATAATGGTAATCATTCAGGTAATCTACTAGCCAACTGTCTGGTTTTTTGAAATAATGAGGCATTTCGCACTTCCAAGTTCTCGATCTGTTATCACACACCATCTTCATTTGTTTTGTCTTTTTATCTTATAATATATAAATAGAACAACATCATTGATTACTCTCTCTCATCTCATCGTTTAAAACTGTAGTTTTTCCACATGCTTTCTAAATCTTTTTCAAGAGTGAGGTCTGATGGTCTCCTTGCGTTAGATAGCTACGGCAATGAAGCTAATATTTAAAGTAGAAAAAAAAAATTCCCTCTCTTTCTCGGTGACCAACAATATCATTCTCGGTAGGAAAGCTAGACGATCGCTTGCTTCTTGAAAATAACTTTAAAATCGAGTAAAAAACTACCAAAGCCAAAAGATCTTTGACTGGACTCGAACCCAATTCTTAACAAAAAAAAGTGAGCGACCTTCCAATTTTCTTACAGAGGTATGGATTTCCTTGACCAAAAACTTCAAATTTGGAGTAACAGCGAGAAAGCGTCCCAGCCTTTTAGATTACAATACACAATTTCATTCTAAATTGTGTATTGTAACCTAAAATGCTTGCAAAATGCGATAATTATTGCAAAAATTGAAAAATATAATAATAATAAACTCATGAAACTAGTCTATTAAATAAACTTCATTATACACCTAGCATCATTATTTTAACTTCGAAACTATATATATGTAGAAAGTTTTTTTTATCTTGGATATATTATGTATTCAAGATACCAAGTTATTTTATATACACTTGGTTTTTAATCCTATTTCCCAAATGAGCAAACAGACAAGTAAATCAAGTTTGCGCCTGCACGTAGTGCAAGTCTGAGGCAACTCATGGTAGTGCCATTGCCTAGAGTGGCACTAACATGAGTTGCCTCAGACTTGCACTACGTGCAGGCGCAAACTTGAAATAGGGAAATAGGATTAAAAACCAAGTGTATATAAAATAACTTGGTATCTTGAATATATATATATATATATATATATATAATAATAATAAACAAATAATACTCACGTGCACAGGTAGGAGGTGAATACCCTTGTGGACACTGACAGACACCAGGTCGAATACATTTACCTCCGTGTTGGCAGGTAATATTGCAGGTAGCTGAAGAAAAACGAACAAATACCACTGTAATGCTACAGAATACAGTCTCGCATGTTATTTAAAAGTTGTATATAAATTTTTGTTTATTTTTTTAAATACTTTAGCATCTCTTTATGAACCTCTGATGTAAAAGTCTTTTAAACTGTGATTTTAGGAATAACTCTTTTCGTTTGTCAATAATTTATCTTTAGCATATAATGTATACACTTGAAACCGCTTAGTAACTAAATAGTTTAAGAGTTAACCTGCGCAGAGTTGTTCTCTATTAAAAAAAAAAAGAAAAGCAAACTGATGAAGTTTGGTGAGCTTGTGTTTATTATTATTTTTTAAACAAATACTAACAGAAATCCAATAATAGCAAAATTAATCAGGCGAGTCTAGCAATTATTAATGATGAAAAATATAGGAAATGTGTAAACGGAAAAGAGAATGATTGAAATAGATTTCGACGAGTTGTGGTTCTTCAAAGTGCTATTCCACCTGACTCTTCAAAGCCTTGCTAGCAGGAAATATTAAAAATTAAAAGGACAACAAACAAAAACTAAAAAAGAATATTTTTATTGATATTTTTACTTCATAGTGTGATAATGCGTTTAAAATAAGATTAAGAACGGCAAATTAATTAATGTATATAACACACACAGTTTATGAAGCATAAATTTATTGTATAAATAATATATAAAAATAAGTAAAATGTATACGATAATAGGATAATAAGATCCGCTAGTTCATGGGATGTTTTTCTGAGTTATCTGAAAGTTTGCAATTTAAGTTAGTTAAATTGGATTATTTCTAATTAACAGATAGGCATTTAAAGCTGTAATGCTATGATGGATGTATTATTATTATTTTTAATTGCTCGTTTATAAGGCCGATTCTGTTTTGAGGCAGGAACAATGCTAGTGTCACAGAGAAAACCCACAGTTATCAAATGAACATGAGTCCTAGACAGATAAATGTTAGGACTCATGTTCATGTTTTATTCTTCTAAACGTGAAGAGGGGAACCGTGCACATTGGATGTGAGGTTAAACATCTCGAGGAACTCTAATAATAAACCTATTGCAGATACAGACCTTTGTAGATATTTTTATGCATATTTCAATGAGGCATTGAAATATGCATAAAATTTAAAAATGCAGGTAATCCTGTAAATTCTAAACTCGTAAAATAAAATGTTCTCAGCAGTGCTGACACACATGGATGGCCTTGGGAAGGAGAAAGTTCAACCCATTTGTCCTTTGCTGAACGGGCAGTTTTGGACTCGTTAGCCGACTATAATAGGCCCTTAAAATGAGTATAGGTAATTGCCATTGTGGTCAAAACTCATCTTAAAAGCATAATTATCATATAATTTAATGCATAAAGTTGAATAATTATGTAAGACTAGGGTTATTTACAATTTAATAATAATCGGTTCTCGTGGATGATTACCGCATAAACTTCATATTCCATATATATTCGGGAGGAAAATGATCCTCTCTGTCATTACTAGATTACTAATTAAAGTAATTGCAACTGTTTCACTATTCTTTGTGTTTGTAAATAATGCTGTTACTCTTTAGCCACTCCTTTTAGTCAAATAGGGAGGAGAATCTATGCAAGATAATAATTATGTATTTTTTTAAAAAATAATTTAATACATAACCATTGTGAGATCTTTCAATGAAAATAACCATTTTCAATGGCTCTCCAAGTTGATAACCCTAGCGTATCCGTACTAATGATGCCGTATTAAGTCGTGAAGTTAATGTGTTCAAAGAACACATTTGTGCGGGGAGAGAATATATATAACTTCAGAGAAACTCTTCACGATTAGTTACAGAGACTGCTTTTTTTTTCTTTTAATGCGAATCCCAACAAAGAAAGGTTGCAATTTATCGTACATTAGTAACGTGGTGGGTTAAGGATTAAATAATCCGGGATGCTCTAGAGACCAAACCTTTTTTACACCACATCATTAGTGAAATTCATCTAACTCCAGTTTTTATAAATATAACCCTAAAATTTTTAAAAGAAACGAGCCTGTCATATTCTTAATAATTTATTGACGTATGTAATTATATAATACAGTGTCTGAGGTCGATATCCCTACAGGTTTGCCTCGGTCAACCAATCACCTGTTGGTTTTAATCCCTTTGTGGGGATAAGGATATTTGTCATTGTCTTTAGGTAACACATGAAATCATCGTCTAGTCTGTGACCTCCCCCACTTATTGGGGGACCTGAAATTTCTGGATAAAGTCCTGTTTGGTCTCTAGAACACGCTTTCTCGGCAATGTAAAAAAAAATCAATAAAAATTCATAAAATTAATGGAAAAAAATCCTTAATTCACTTATGGTACTAATGTATTATAGGATTTGCCCTTCAAATATTAACTGTGTTTCCAGTCTCCACAATAGCTGAACGATGATTTTCAACCCTATAAAAATATATGAGAAACACAATTTTGGAATCGCGTCTTACAAGACTTCCTCTTTTGTCCTTATATAAAACAAGTAGTTACATATCTGTATAAGTAATTTAGGGTAAAAAAAAAGTGTTTACTTATTAGTAGATGCATTATAAATAATAAAAAAAAATCCATTCCTAATTTTTTAACACTTATTTAAATAAGAGTTTGCTCAAAAGTGGATGCATCATTTCATTTTTATATTGATGCAAGCGATTGCAATATACTTTAAAAGGTAATTATATTACCGGTTATGGTACTTATTGCTTTGAAAAGACTAAGGCAGAGAAAAAGCATATGATTGACGTTCACATTTAATTCCATATTTCCTTTAAAATGAGATTAAAAAAAAAAAAAAGAGCGCGTGAACTTGGATGTTGATTATCGTTTCTTTGGTTAGCAATGTCAGTGAATTTAATTTTTCTATATATTGATTGAAGGACGCAAGCATATCACATGCTTTATTGACTCACATGCCTTAAGCCCTCACAAAACTGTTTTATATTCATAAAACAGTTTTGTGAGTGCTTAAGGTAAGTGTCAAGTTAGCAGTTGTCAACGATGAACTTCAAATATGCCATCAGAAATTTTTTCACTAATAAAGTAGTTTTCTCATTCTTTGAAATGTTTCTTTGATAATTCCTGAAACATTTTATTCTGATTCTTGATAATATAACTTTTTTTTTCTATTATCAGTTTTTGATTCTACCTTTATATACCTTGTCTGCTTGTCTTTTTAAATATAATAATGGAGTGGATATTTTTTTTATTTTTTATAAACGTGTCACTATTTTAATCATTGTTCAAGAGACGAAGGGATTTTGAAAGACAAATAAAATCAAATTATGAGCTGCAACAACAACTATTCATTCATTATTATATATGATGATTTCCATTATCATTAAGGATGTGTGATTCGCTTATTTGAGTTAAACATACCCTCACTTTAAAAAAAAATAAAACCTCGGTTGAATCCCGTTTATCAGGGCTTTTATCAGGGCTTTTCATCTGGTGAGTTAGCTGGGCTAAATTCAGAGATGTATGATTTTCCTTACAGGATATTCGAGAAGTATCTCCATCTCTGAAACAGAAAACTCATTCGAAGAATGCATTCACCAGCTTAATATATTCGCCTCAAGGCCTCTGCTGTTTCTAATTCCAAATAACAGCTTCCTTGTTTCCTTTTTTGATATATTCTGGACATTGTTTCTCACGGTCTGATCCGTGTACTAAGTTTGGGGTCTGTTCCATGATATTTCTAAGATAGCGATATGATCATACAAAGTTTCCTGAAGATAAATCAGCTTCAGAATTATTAGGAGGAAAAGAACATGAAAAAAAAATAGCACGATGATTTAATAAGCCTATTTTCTTTACTTAAAGTAGGCTAATGAAACCGTTGTTAGCTGTCATTAATCACAAATAATAATGGTATCTTAGGCAGCACGGAATGAACGAAGAAGTAGCAGATTAGAACGCACTAATGGCGGTTATCTCTGTTTCATTTCATTCAATGACCGATGCGATGGTACTGACTTCTGTTGCGAATGACTAGTGAATAGGACGTAACTAATTTAAGACTGCAGATCGTTCTTAAAGTGCTGTCATTGGTATTTTAAGCATTCACGTTCAAGGAGGCTGCTAAGTTGGAGTGTCCCCTTAAAAATAACAGCAGTTAATACATCCCAATTGCTTTCTACATTCCGATTGCGATTAGAATCATTCTCTTTTCCTAACGAGGAAGTAACTTCAAATAGGGAACGCTATTTGTCGGTTTCTTTTACACGAAATCGACAAGGTCAACTACGTCCCATCAATTTTATGCACGTCTATTGTAAAATCGGATTGCCCACGAGAGCTCTCGCTCTCAATCTTAATTCTACACTTGACCTACTTTGCCCTTAGTTCTGCCAGATGGGTTCTCATCGGATTTCGACACTCGGAATACCTTATGTCAACACAGTATATGAATTCACTTTCAGTTAATGTGCTTCCGTTCAATTGGACTTGGCTGAATGTACTCGAGGAATAACTGTCTTGATTACCATAACAACAACCATGAGCGTTTTATTCTAGAATCTAATTAAACTGATAAAGAATAATAATAATTGCAACGTAATGTTGCGAGAAGCATGAGAAGCATAAAGAATTTTGGAGCTTGATCCCGGCGATAATTGCAAGATACTCCCTCAAAACGTGAAATGCATAAATTCAAGATTTTTATTGAGGGAAACAGATTTTAATACAGAATCACTCTTAGTCAAAATATCTATAAATTGTTCCCTTCATTTTAATGGTTATTCATATACGTGTATTTTTGTATCAGAAGGAACAAAAATATTTTGAACGCAGTTTAAGTTTTGCATGAGTAGAGAAATTTATATGCCACACAAATAAATAGATATCTGAGCTCTCTCTTCTGTAATGACTGAGCCAAAGATATTTAGGGAGCTCTTAGGGGCACAACCCACAAATATGAGAACAGCCAATGACTTAACGATTTGTACAGAGTCAATAACTGTTCAAAGTTTAAGTCAACACCAAATTTCTTGGATGTTGACGAAATAATACATTTAAAATATGATTATTTCAAGGAAAATGTGAGTTTATCTCAGTATCAAAAAGCTCATCTCATTAAGAGAGTATTGTCAAAAATAAAACGAGAAGAAAGGATTCTTGTTCAGTGTGTCAGTACTGGAATCAGCAAATCACCACTGGAGAATGGTTTGGAGATTGGTATTTAGGCTTCGAAGTTTCTTTGACTTTTCTATGTGAAATGGTTTGTTTAATGAGAAAGAGGAGTTTAATGTAGTGTAAACAACAAATGTGAATTGGATTTTAATTAACTAGAGAAAGAGAGAGAGAGAGAGAGAGGCATCGGTATACAGAATGAAAAGAGTAGATGCAGAATGGAACCATGCAGTTCAGAATGACTCATTCACAACCATTCAGAATGATTGCAAAGTTTGAGCATAAAGATTCATTTTCCATTATAGGTAACGTGCGACCAGAGAGAAATTTCACAACCCATTTGCGAAAGTTAGATGACAGACCATAAGCTTATTGAATAAGCCCTCCTCTCAAACTAGATTAAATGTCTCACAGATATCAAGAGCAATCACTTGAGTTTCTCAAATTTTTCCAATGACATTGTCTAAAGGTGAATAACATAAGCAACAGGTACTCTTTTGTTCAACATTGGCGCAATTCATACTTGCAGTCGGCTATTAGCCATGATGCTTTCTCCCATTAAAGAATTGAATAAATTAAAATTCGTTTTAATGTCTAAGCGTTCTTTGCTGATTCGTAAACATTTAACAACTTCACTTAGGTTAGAAAGATTTTCGTTTACATTAGCCATTTACAGTAGCAAATTTGGACAGTTGAAGTAATAATACTAATAAAATTATGCAAAGAAATAATATCACTTTGGTTGTATGAAAATTATTCCAATTTAGATTTAGGATTTCTCATGTGTCAAGTTACTCCATTTTGATTTCTTCAGATCTGTTTTTAGTGGCAAACTTTAGCAAAACAATTCGAAGCAGTAGTAAATGTATGTCACAAATGATGATAAATAAATTGTCATAATACATAAATTAAAAAAAAAATGTAACTTCAAAAACTGTGATAACAAATGTTATCACTATACAAGAATACCATTATGAAACACTCATTTTTATTAATATTTCGGATCAGTAGCGCACTCAGGATTTAGTCTTGGGGGGGGGGGGGGAAGAGTTGAGTAGACGATTTGAGAATACACACTACGCATCGTATACGACCTATAACTGAACATCTGCGATGATCACTAATTCATAAATAGTATAGAAATAGAAGACACGACACAACATAAATAAAAAACATAAATTTTAATTAGGAAAAGATTTTTGGAAAATTTTCTAGTGTTTTTTCCTTTTTCTTTGGGAGGGGAACATCCCCCCCTTGGGTGCGCCACTGTTTCGGATCAGGTTCCACAACAATCTGACATGTACGCGTTTGGAAACTGTTTTGTTAGAAATGCGATTGTTTTGTTTATTTTCTCTCTTCATTAATACCATTGTACCTTTTGCCCACTGTTCTATCATATATATTCTAAGATGTATAGGCATCGCGCAATTTAGAAAATGCAATTTAGAAAATACTTCATTCAGTTCATACTTTACTATCGTTCACTAAGAATCTTTATTATCGTTATTCAAAACCATAAGACCAAAGTATAGTCCGTATTTCTATCTTATGTAATTCTGATTGTTTTAAATACCTGACACCAAATAAAGACGTTCGATTTCAAAACATCTTTGCTGCTATCCAGGGAAGTTTTTCGCTTCATCATACCGACAATATCTCTGACTTTTCCTAGTTGCATTTGTACTTAAATTCTCAGCTTCTCTATAAAGTAACATAGAAATTGGCGTAGAACTACGATCCTTTATACTCTTATCGTTTTCATACGTTTCTTCTGAGAGCTTATATGCAACAACAACCCATGTTTCTGAAAACTATATGACGTCTCTTTCTCCCATTCCATTTTCAATATCTCTTACCTATTCATCTAAACGAGCAACTATTCGGTGTACTCCATGAACATTTTTTTTTGAATGAAAAGACCGACAATATTATTTGAAGATAAAAGGAATAAACTGGATTTAGAAATAATTTACTACGAAGAATTCGCTAATTTCCAGTTCATTTCAAATTTCCAGTCAAATATAAAAAATAAATCCTAACTGCGCATGCGAAATAAACTATGGAACTCTAAGGTCCAAAGAAGCAATTCGAAAAACTGGTTTGGAACATGTTCACAAATCTAGTTCAGGCTTATGTCGCATCATTGTATTAGACACGGGATCGATCGTACCAGAAATGGAATATCAAAGCAACGAGTTTCACCTTTAACAAATTCTTGCTATTACACCATTTGGAAACAACCTAGCAATGTGAAGATAATACTAATCGTGGTCTATCCTATGACTGGGGAAATTTAACTTCGTCATACTGTCCCGCATGGTAGAACTCAACGTCGTTCATTTCGTTAGCATTATCTGCAACATATGTATTGCTTTATGTGTTACATGGCTATGCATAAAAACATACGATATAAACTGTTTATGTGATCTCTTGGCTGAAATAACAGTTCTGGGAAGGCTTTTTAAGCAAACAGGGTACATTCTTGTTTGTCATGCATACACGTTAAGTCGCTTGCTTGTCAATGTTCAGAAACGACGTACAGATGGAATTTTCTGATTACTTCTAGTGGAAAAACACTCAACTAAATGGTTAATGCTTGCATCGAGGGGTTAAAAAAAAAAGCAAATATAAGAAAGTGTTGTAACAGTTTTTTTTTTTTCAATTCTCATATGTAAGAGTAGATTACAGAAATATCGAAATAACGATTTATCTAAAATGAGTGTAGTTAATTTCCTGAGACAGTTAAGAAGAGGAAAGGGGGGCTCGTAAACAGCACGTGTCAGTGGGATGGCATTACACGCAACAATGGAAACTTTTCAAGAACGAAACTTGCAGTTTTCGAGGCATTTCCTGTTGAGTCGTTCCGTTACCGGACAAGAGGAATTTGGCAACGATCCAATTAGTGTCTTGTGATCATTAGGCGCTCGTAGTTTATGTCATTACGAAGACCTCAGCGTCATGTTCACGTACACGTGTTCATGATAAAACAATTGAGGGAACTGGACGAGCGCCTAGTAATGATATATTAATGACGACTAATAATCGCTACAGACCGGATTGTTGTGGTGGAAATGAGTGATTTGTGGACTTTAATGTTAGTGGATCCAGTCTATAATCAGCTTCTTTAGTTGTGTCTCACCGAGAGAAATTTCCTTAAAGGATTCCAGTATGGTTATATACGATCTGCTCTGCTATCAACAGAATAAAAGTATTCAACTCCAGGAAGTCACATGAAGATGCAAACAGAAAACTTACTAATCTCCAAACTACACACTCGTAGTGGCCACTGAATTATAAACTATTTTACGTATGGGCATACGACTATCAATACCGATCCTCTTCAATTCCCTGCGTATAGTTTAGTGAGATATGAGTAAAGAACAGCTTTCATTAAATCTTTGGGGAGAGAGAGAGAGAGAGAGAGAGAGATTTTGAAAAGTATCTTTTTCAGAATTATGTAATTACGCTTTCTTCAAGAAGTGAATTAAGATTAAAAACTGTTCGTCCATACAAACCTTCTTCGACAATGGCGATCTCGTGCCAGACAGACTGTCTTCGGACACACACTGACCTCTTGACAAGCATTGTGGATTATTTTTCCACTGATTTAAAACCTGGAATATGTCACCTTTTGAGAAATCAGTCGCTCTGCTGTTTTCAAAATCATGCCCCCTCCCCTCAGACCCACAATAAGCCCTTTCATCGAACTCCGAAAGATCCTTTATTTTTCCCATTGCGATCAACGGTATTGACGATTACGGACTAGCAGCAGCATCCTTAAATAGCTAACCAGAACATGTGGTGACGCACGTGACCAATTATTTTGCATCTACGCTGCGTAAATGAGGTTTGTATATATCAGCATAAAGCCTTCTAATTCAGTGGCCGGTATGTGCGTATCTCTCTTATGGACGCAACAGGAACAGAGAGAGAGAGAGAGCTTTGAAAAGTATCTTTTTCAGAATTATGTAATTACCTTTGTGTGCAACAATTGTTGATGATTTCAGTGTAGCCTGAGAATAAAGGTGGAGTTTTATCTTGGAATGTCTTGGCTGCGTACGCGTGCGCACACTGTCTTGAGAAAAAAAAAACAAAAAAACATGGCTTAGATATTGAATATTGAATTGACAGGGATTTTGAATGGAGTGCATATTTTCCCACCGCTTCAACATGGACGATTTCAGTAGCAAGTATCCGGATTACCAGAGTGAAAACAGTATTCTGATGGAAAGGAAGTATGCAACTTCCGTCTCCATAGGAACGAAACTATATCTATTTCTCAAGCTATGACAATAAAAGTTTCTTCAGATGAAAGTTGTCTTAATTTATTCTAGCTTCCCATTGTATGCATAAAAACAGAATTGTCCAATATTTTAAACTCCGATAATATGCTGACAACGTTTATTAAACATTATAAATTCATTATTGGAAAAACATTTCAATTTCCCTTTTCGGTAAGTGGACACCGTTGTTTTCCAATTAAATCTCATTCTGTAGTATAGTTTCCCATTTCATGTGTGAAAGACAGCATGCGATCTAATTGGTAATATTTTTAGCTCTCATTGTGCACCTGGAAATATTAGACAACAAGAGTGTTTGACAGATATCACAACGTAATATTCCTGGTTAAGGTAAATTAGGAAATAAACAAATCTGGAATCAAATTCAAACAACTTACATGCATAAGCCAATGTTATTTTAAGCGCAGTTCGAATAACAAATATGAAAACTATAACGCGCTTTCTGTGTCGGATCAGTGTAGTGCTGAAACCTGAAACTGCTAACCTCCGTTAAGGCATCGAGATAACGGTCGAAGTAATGAGGTACTGGTAATCACCTCCTTCTGACACTAATGACTTCATAAATCACTTTTAATAGCGACTTTTTCAAACCCACTGCCGGAGTTTTATTTGAAAAATATATAATTATTGCTTTGGGAAGGGTTACCTAACTATCTTCAACGTGGTCGTGCTGTCTTCTGTGATTTATACGTCCCGTCTAATACGACTCTTGAAGACTGAAGGTTTAATTAAAAAGAATACAATCCTTCCATTCTTATCTGCTTTCTCAGGTACAGAAGTAACATAAATATTATATATCCGTACCCCATAGATATCTTAATGGCACGTCAAAATTGGTACGAGAGCACGCGCTCCCACACAACACACACTTCAGCTCATCCCGATAGTGATTACATTGTTTAAATGCTCAGTCTGTTCACCTCCCTACTTCACACCGTAATGAGCCCTCTTCAGTTATGACCATTAATACAGGACATCTGCCTACCTGCTTATCTACCGCCTTTCAGCGTTTTTTGTCTTGATAGACCGCGGTGTGTGTTAATTGCTGACAGCATGTACTTGTCTTATTTTCTTTTTCTTTTATCTTTTATTTTTGTTTTTTAATTTAAGATTTTCCTTTGGTTCATGACTACACAGTACTTAACGGCTTTAATTAAACTCGAAAAGAAATATCTCATCTTCGAGATCGGCTCCACAAACAACAGCATTTGATGGTATGGAATGGACTTTTAATGTTCTGAACTGGCGACCCTCTAATAATGACACCTGAAGTGCTTAACTAACGATATCAGTGCGATTTTGAAATAGCTTCTGGCTATTTCAATGGGAATAGCGAGATGTCACCTCGCTATATCCTACAGTAAACAGTAAACATCTGTTATTTAAATTAAGGGGATATTAAATCCCACATTGTTTTAAAACCGAATAAGAAACTCAAAGATTGGAATCAGAGAGTTTCATGCCGAATATAGTATAATAAACTATAAAAGTATCGGCGACTACTAGCGTGAGCAAATGTACGTAGTTCTAGTACGTAGTACAAACTCGGGCAGCTCGTAGCAAAGTTCTGATCGCTATTCTTGGTATTTTCCATAATGTAAAACACATTTCCTAGGAAATGTATGCTGTTATTACATTATGGTGGGAGGTCACCACCCAGACCGGTTTTAGCTTTATGAATAAGTAAAGCCGTCTCTAAAAATTCGGACGATCCCTAGGCCACTCAATTGTGCGCGAAAGACCGTCCATCTCAGCGTTGGCTCCATTCAGTGATGGCCTTCCACCCACCACCACCAACAAGCAGAACTGCTCATATTCCGAAGAAAAGCATCCACCGACAAAGCCCCTCCGGGGCGTGCCGGAAAACACTTTCCCCGGAGACTCAAATTGCTCCCTTAAGGCAAAAACCTTAAGACAGCGAACTCATATTAGCAATCTCACCAGTTTCAGCCTTTATTGAGGCTTCATCAGTGAGTAGCTAGACCAAATAAATACCAAAGAGTATAGCAGAGTAAAATAATTTTACTCTGCTATACTCGTATAGCAGAGTAAAATTATTGGGATAAACTTCTAACATTTATATGTGAATGTATCACTCCTAGAAACGCGAGATGTTGCAGTGCTTAAGCAAATAAATGGCGTGTGTGGGGTGCAGTCAAGAGAAAATAATTTGTTAATATTCTTTTTGAAGAGCTGGAGGTTTTAGTCATCGGAGAATACTTCATGGGAAGGATTGTTCCCAAGATCTGAGGTAGATGGAATGAAAGATGGCTGGAGTAATTAGGGCGTCAGTGGTTCAACTGTAAAAGGGTATCGGACAGCTGTTTCTATGGGTTTAACAGAGATGGCGGCTGGATATAATGGGTGGGTGCTAGTTCTGCTGAAGAAGAGAATCTCGGGGTGAGAGAGAGAGAGAGAGAGAGAGAAGAAGAAGAAGGAGAAGAAGAAGAAGAAGAAGAAGAAGAAGAAGAAGAAGAAGAAGAAGATCAATCAACCAAACGCTCTCTTCAGAATAACATCTATTATTTTTAGACAGGTTTCAGGTGCATCATCCCGAATGTGAAAGCAGTATTCCAAGAATGAAGCGAATTTTGGATTGGTACAGTAAATTCATGGGCACATGAAAAGTAACATCATGAGAGAAAAAGAATGTCAACATTTTAGAAGCCGAGAGTGTCATAGAAATGATGTGATTATGCCAGGAAAAGCTAGAAGTAGGATCTTAACAGTCACGTTAAGTTGAGCATTGTCAAAGATATGGGGAGAAAAACAAAGGTCTTTTTTTTTATTCGAGAAACTTTTGATTAAACTGTGTTATGGAAGCATTGAAGGTGACTAAGTTTGTTTTCGCTTCATTGACCAACAGTGTGGGAATCAATATTTAGGGCACTTATTTTAGATGATCTTGAAGCTTGAGATGATTGAGGAATTCTAACTGGTATTGAACTGGGATACTTTGCTTCTTCTCTTTTTTAATAATGATTTTGTTCATTTGAAGTAATTAGTTTATATAATTTGGCATTTCAATATGGAATTTTACGGTTGAATAGAACTTGCATCATCATTCAGATAACAATGAATGACGATAGGAGAAGTATCCAGTTGAAATGACTAAATGGTGTGGCATAGGTAAAAATTCCACTGTTAACTTGCAGAGTAACACATCAAACTTATTATCAAAATTATTGCTTGCTAAATCAGATATTTTCGAACTTTAATGTGCGTTGACTATTAAACTTGCTACAAATGGTTAGCCTTTTCTGAGAACAGTGAAATTTATATGTTTCGGATAGGTGTGTATTTGATAACTTAAACAAGAATTCTCTTTTGAGGAAATATAGACAGGGCGCTCTTTCGAAGTATCCATAGGAACGCTGTCCTAATAGAATTTTGTATGACAATTTTCTCTGGAATATTGGCCTCCTATTCGAGGTGCATGATACTATCGTATGCAGCCTCAGCCTCCAAAAGGTCACGAAGAGTTTAGAGTTTTTGATAATAAAGGCAAGTAAGGTGAATATACATGTATTATGGCTGGAATTGCTATATCTTCCAACAGCTTCTTTGTTTTAAGGATGAAAAAACAAAACGTTTCTGAAGAAGGAAAAAAAAAACGATAAATACGAATGAGAGAGATTAACTTGTCTTTATTTTAAAAGATCTTTATAACGTTCCTCCCGTCGTAAGCAGAATTAAAAAACCGATCATTCTATCGACTACTACTGCTAAGGAAGCCTCAAATTTCTTCTAAGCAAATGTCACGCACGTTTAAATTGTTCTAGGACTCTCTTTCGAAACTAAAAACCTGTGTGTGTGTGTGTGTGTGTGTGTGTGTGTGTGTGTGTGTGTGTGTGTGTGTGTGTGTGTGTGTGTGTGTGTGTGTGTGTGTGTGTGTGTGTGTGTGTGTGTGTGTTGGGGGGGAATATGAATATGTGGCTAAATGCTATTTCCTCGCACTATGATAAGAATAAATGAAATGTTCATAGTTTCTAGCGTAATGAACCTTGATATTTGGGTTCTATTCATTACTTCGAAAAACGAAGAACGGTATCCAAGTAATTTGCTACCAAGTGAATAAAAACAATAGCGATTTCTTTCAATTTGCAATAATGACAAAGATATAAGCAACCTTTTCGATTCCGTTTAAAATATTTGGACTTTTCCAAGCTAGAGTGAAGTTGATATTTTCAAGGTATAGTTCACCCACCGTTTGTAGGTTCCTGCTTCGCGTCTTTCCAAGAATAGTCGATTCATGCTGAAGGGGAAGAAGAAATGAAGGACGTCCGAATTGGTCGCCAACACGCGAAATGACGTGATTTATAGGTAAAATTTTCCAACTGTTATACACGCAACATAGTTAACTACAATAATCATAAAAGAGAAGTTAATTTTCCGACCGGTAATAATAAATAACTCATCACACAATACGGACCGATTACCCTATTATCGGAATGGATTCTCCTTTTTCTAACATGCACAGAAGTGTCGAAGGATCTCTAATCGGTGGGCGAACTATACTGCAACAGAATAGAGTTCCAGGAAAGCAAACTATAGCTATCTAAAGCTATTCATTGAAGATACTTAATAAGTATGCTTGCAGACCTGGTTATCCGAGTGGTTAGCATATTTGTTCTCTAGCCAACATGGTTTCAAATCTCGCCGTGGGCATGGATGTTTGTGATTGTCTTTAGGTGGAAGATGAATTTCATCGCCTGCTGTCAGATCACCTCCTTTCATCTTATATGCAAACCCGAAGTGACCCGGAAAAAAAGTTCCATGCTTGGTCTCTAGAGTAGAACTACCGAATTATGTAAAAACAAATAAAGAAACATAAAAAAATAACATCAATGTGAAATCCTTACTTTACAAAGCAAATAATCTATTTTATTGCATAGAAGTATTAACCATCATTTCATATGCAGATGTGCCATTTAACTCTTCCGATTTTTAAGATTAAATAAAATCTTATGACGAAAGAGTATGAAAATAATTGAATATACCGGAAGTTTCACTTACCTTTCTCACACCTGTCTCCATGGTAGCCAGGGGCACAGATGCACCGATCTGGTGGCTGGCATACTCCTCCATGTTTGCAATAAATGGTACATTTGGCATCTTCAGGTACTGAGAAAAGTGTTATTAATGAATAAGCAATTTTATGAATATCTGGATTATATCTAATGCTGATCAAGAATAATATAAATGAAGTGTCTGTTGAATTTATGGCATCACTATTTTGTTATAGGTACGTACATTATAATATCCTTAAAACATCTTTCCATTCTTCAGATGGAAAGATGTCAGATTATTATTATTTTTAAGTATTAAAAGCCAAATGACATAATTCGGTGATATCGTAAAAGATGTAATCCCAACACTACCGAATACACTGAGAGGTCATTTCGCCCCGTCAAGCATGGAATTCATTACTTCATCAGTGACAGTCACAGGCGCTTTATAAAGCTGGTCGAGAAGTTGCTTGAAAGTATGAAAGCAACAACTAAGGCTATCACGTGATAATGTTTCATATAAAAATAATGAAATGACAAAAAAAGTATATAGTGTAACAATAAAAAATCAATGTGTTTATCAGTTTGTAGGGAGCCAACACATTTCTTCAAAAATAAAATAAAATAAATAAATAAATAAAATACTAGGAAGCAATAGATGCAATAAAATTCAATGATGCGAACTGCATTTTGTAATGGTAACGAGAAGTCAAAATTAATCGCACACTTTTCGGGAATGAAGCAAATGAATAAAATCAAGGAAAAACATCTTAATTAATAAGATGATTTTCCGTTTCTGAAAGATTCGTTGTAATAGTTTTAATGAACTAGTAACTATTTGCTCTTTAGCCATATGGAAAAACGACTTGGCGTAAAATTACGCAATCCATCATAGTGCGAGCACAAACCTCTGACTGCAGCGGTTGTGTTGACGTAAGTGACAACATTTGACATAAACTTCGTGTTGGCAGAAGATGCAACACTTCTTTAACAAGGAATCGGAGCAACTTTAGCGGCATTCATAATGTCATGATGTAACGATTAGGGTTTTTTTTTTTATTTTCCAACAAGAATTTGAGATGTTATTGAAGAGAATGGACTCGGAGAAGCGTAAGAGAAATGTCGGATATGTTCAAAATGAACTTCATTCAAAATAGCACAATGCTTTGTTTTAAATATGCAGTTAAATTAAGTGGCATCGAGAAGTGCAGGAAGAGATGCGAAAATTGAAATGAAATTAAATGCTAGAAAAATTGATAACGGAATACATAAGAAAAAGCACCTATTAAGAAGAAATTCTTAATAGATTTTTTCTTATGTATTTATTAATTACATATAAATTACATATTAATTTCTTATGTATTTTCTTATTAATTATTGAAGAAATTCAGGAATTTCACAAATTCAGAAATTCATAAAGATGAAAATGAAGTGTTGAAATTGATAAATGCGAAATGAAATTGAGAAGATAGAAAAAAAAAACCGTTAGTATGATCAAGAATGCGCTTTATACAATAACAAAAATATAATTACAATGTGAAAGTCTGTGAATTACAGTAAAAGAACAGTAATATTGTAGCGAGAACTGATGTTGGTGGATATTATATCATTCTTTACTAATAGTAAATATCTGGGTTATTTGGAGTTAGCATGGGGACAGATAAAGATCATAAGAGCGAGTGTATTATCTTCTGTCAATTACCATCTTCCTCATCGGTTTGTTGCCATGTTTAGGAAGTCTGAGACAGCAGTAAAGGTGGAAGCAAAAAAAAAAAAAAAAAAAAAAAGAGAGTTCATAATGACTTTTGCTACTGTTGACAGAAGAACACAAAAATGTTTATGATACGATTGTTTTTGGACAGTAATGAAGCTCGCAGTTGTAAGAATAAGTAATTAGATTTTTCAAAATTACGCCAACCTGTAGTAAATACCAACAATGGACTATTTACTGTGTTAGGCAATTTATCACATTATACACTGTCGTCAAATTATGAGGGAATCCAAATATCAACGTATTCTTTTAAACAGTGTATTAATTAAAAATAACAATTTCAAAAAGATTTAAGTAAAATAAAAATAATGATGACAGCATATAATTACTATAACTTATAAATGATTGAAAAAGAATGGCACCAAAATACAGTGCTTATGAGATGACAAAAACTTAAATTCAGTCTGAGGAATGTGTAACAGTAAACATAACTGTAAAGATCCTCCCACTGCATATAATTGTAATGTAACTTAATGATATTGCATACTATACAGGCATTTTTCCCATTCTTCAGATTATTATTTTTATAGGTATTAAAAGCTATATGACATGATTCTGTGATATCGTAACAGATGTAATCCCAACACTACCGAATACACTGAGATGCCGTTTCGCCCCATCAAGTATGGAATTCGCTACTTCATCAGAGACAGTCACAGGCGCTTTATAAAGCTGATAGAGAAGCTGCTTGAAGTTATGAAAGAAACAACTAAGGCTATGAGGCCAGCGTATTATGTCTATTAATTCCGTGGGCTTTCTTTAGGCCTTTTGTGAAATTAACCTCGTGAACTCGTACAAAACGAGCTGGTGTAAGTAGAATGGAAAGTGCAAACTTCTGCGCTGTCATGCATACGTGTCAACATGGTACCGTAGTTACTAAAATAAAGAGCCAAAAGGCTTCACTTCGGCAATGTAAAATTATTTAAATTAAGTCCCACATTATTAAATCCCACATTATTTCAAAGCCGAATAAGAAACTCAAAGATAGAAATCAAAGAGTTTCATCCCGAATAATATATATATATATATATATAGCAAACTATAAAAGTTTCGAATCCTAGCGTAAGCTGAACACATGGTTCAATACTAGGCCTAGGAGATGTGTTTCACATTATGGGAAATACTAAGGATAGTGATCAGAACTTTATCCACCTTTGCTACGAGTTGCCCTAGTACTGAACTATGTGTTTAACTTACGCTAGGATTCGCCGAAACTTTTATAGTTTGCTATATATATATATATATTATTGCATGAAACTCTTTGATTTCTATCTTTGAGTTTCTTATTCGGCTTTGAAATAATGTGGGATTTAATATACCCTTAACTTAAATAATGGTACCGTAGATAGTCCAACAGCTGAAAAACATCTGTTCAATGATCGTTCTTCAGAAGGAGACATTTGCTGATATGAAAGACCGCCTTAGGGTTACAGTAATTGTCTGGTCTCACTGATGGATCACATAATCACTCAAATTACAGATCTTTTGTTTTGTGCACATAGAATGAAATGCATCGGGTCCTATTACAGATGCGACAAGATCCGAAGCAATTACAGGATCGGAGAGAATTGGAAATCGAATGAATTTCCTCTCCTGTAATATAGGATTGGTGTTAGTTCTAGAGTAGAGGCGCTTAATATAACTGGTGGGCTGCCATCTGTGATAGAGTAATTATTACTATCAAGGCTGCTGAGTATTTTCCTGAACAAAAGATCAGAATAAGAGGAATCATACGGAGGATGGTTTGTAGAATAGTAAGATTTGCCTTGATTGTCTGAACAAAAGTTGGAGGAGAAGACTAATGCGTAGAGGTCTACTTTATCTTTAGGAAATAATGCCATTTTTTCATCACGATGAACTATACACGAAACCATTATAGAGTAGAGTTGTCCAGCCGCCTTGACAATGGTCAAATTCTCCTGCTCAAATGGCAATCAAGACTAGAAGTCTTGATTGCCATTTGAGCAGGAGGCAAGCTTAGCGGCTCTTACAAAGTATGATGCAATTATTTGATGTTTTTTTTTGTTGTTGTTGTTGTTGTTGTTGTTGCTGAGTGAGACGCTATGTTTTTAGTTTGAGATTATGGAGAGTATACTGCATTTTTAGTTTGTACTACGTTGGCAGATCTATTAGAAAACTAAGGCTTGGATAAGATTCGAGAAATTGAGTGGAGTAAGAAATAAAGGCACTTATCTCATCAATAATAATTTCAATTACTAGATCAGAACAAGCGATCAGGAGAACGGAGAAAATAATGAGACCACGGAAAGGAGGCATAAAAATCTTGAAGGTCATTCTAGTTGGAACCATTGTGGTGTCATATGATACCCAGCTGAGACTCTCTTGGAGAAAGACGATCGGTGGGAAAAGAAATTTGGACAAGGTTATGATCAGAGTAACCAAGAGGAGAGCTGGTTAAAAAAAAAAGGTTCACGATGCTGGGAGAATGATGAGGATTATTTGGAATTCTGATAAGGAGGTTAACAATTTGCGTTAGATCATTACGGGCAGCAAACAATTCAGCTTCTTATCCAGCTTGGGGCTGTGAAATTAGAAAATGAAAAACAGTCAGAATTGTGGACAACATTGAAATCTCAAAGGAAAATTATCGCACTGTTTAGGTAATTGGATTATGCGATCAACTCGCAAAGATAGGTGATCGAAAAGGTCAGCATAGTCTTTAGAAATAGAAGAGGGGTAAAGGTAGTAAATGGAGGCAACAAAGTGGGGCAAGGAAATCTTGAGACAAAGCAGATCATATAAAGGAGAATCCAAGTCAAATAACCTTTGGCATGGAATATCAGACTTCATAAAAGCGTATGCTTCTCTCTTCTTGTTGAAGGCACAACTCAACAGATCAAGTTTGGATGTTTGTAAGTGGTAGTGCACATCGCTGATGTTGGTAAAGTCTATCTCTTTCTCTTTTTTTTTTTTTTTTTTTTTTTAAACATGGAGTTTTATTTTTTATTTCTTCTTTCTGGTAGTTTGTTGAATTACATTAACACTATAATTTTTATGTTGGCTTTCACCTTAGTAAAGTACAAGGAAAAGTTAAGCTATGGGCTTAAAGTAGAAATGAAGGACTTGTGGATACGACCACACAGGAAGTGCTCAGGTTCCAATCCAAGCGTGTTCTCTACAGTTTCCCTTGCAAACTACTATACCTCCCTCCAGCTACAACTTCGCAGCGTAAGTAGCAGCAGCAAGGTTATTCGCAGGACTGATCGAAAAGACTCCAATATGTTCGGTTCCATGAGCGTGGAGAGCGTGTCCAGGAAGGTCATGTAAGAAGGAAAGGGGATGGGACAGAAACTGTCCCATCCCCCTTCCTTCTCCAGTTAGCAGGTGAGTAGTGTTTCACTGGGGGGCGATGAAAGTTAGCTGCCACATAGCGGTCTAGCTGGCACTAGCTTTCCTCCGACTGGGGAAGATATGCTTTAAGGCGGCATTCCTTAATATGGTATGCTTTAATACTCCCCCTCGCCAGAGTCCTGTTTTTGGAAAGAAGCCGTTCTCCACCCTTCTGTGGTATGGCCCAACTGAAAAAGGCTTTGTATATTGCGCCTCATTAGACCATTAACAGCCCAATTCTCTCCGTATAGTAAAGTACAGTATATAATTCTGTTATTGTGAACCCTTCACTGGCATGCACATCTTATTGTCATGTAATCGTATGCTTATTAATAAGATAACGTGTTCATTAATATCGTATTACTAATATTTCTGTGAATAATACATTTCATAGTTGTGTAATCGTTACATCCGTGCTTTAAGCTGTTCGCCACTGAACGTTTCGCTGTAGCAATTGTAATAGACTAGAAACTGTTTACTCATTGGCACCATATGGAGAAACGACTCAGCACGAGATTACCGCAATACCTCACGTGCAAATAGCATCCCTATGACTTAGATTATAACATTTAAACGCAAACACAGCGCTGCCAGAAGATGCAACACATGTCAAACAAAGCATCCGCGCAACCATCGCGACATACATGACGTAACGACAACTTTTAGAGCGCAAAAACATCACTTGGGGATTGCAGCCACTAAATGTCAAATTTAAACCGAATTCGTTCGCTCGCAGCAGGAGCTACATTGGCAATGACAGCCACATTAGTTCTTGACGTGGGAGGGGGGGAATAGGAAGCCGCGCTCATCATCAGGAATTTCTACTGAGAATTATGCACGAGGAAGCAGTGACACATTCCACATTCATACATATCCAAATATAGTCCAAGATCAAGAACGCGTTGCTGATGTCATAAAATAACCTCTTGTCCTCTCTTTCCCCTAAGATTAAATCATTAACGTAAGAGATAAGTTTTTTTCTCTTCGTTTAACCTTCATTAGTCTTAAGGTCATCGTACAGGCGTCATAGGAACAATCCTTTACATTTATTAGCTAAAGGGGGTAAGACCGTTCGTGTGCTTACGCTACAGTTAACCCCCCCCCCTTTCATGTTACTGAAAAGATAGTGAAAGAAAACAAACATTTCCTACCTCCCAATTATAGCACTTTAGTGCAGCAAATAGGATGCCAGCTGTACTTTATCAGTTAGATGAGTTGTGAACTTTCCATAGAGTTTATTATTCTTTAGAGTTGTTTAAATTATTATCTATACTTAAACTCTTGTTATTTGACAGACAGTAAATTGTTTCAATGATACTATCTTTTGGTTTACTTGTCTTCAATGATTACAAGTGTGATAACAGCAATCGATTACACCATTTGTAATCTACAAAAAATGTTTATTTGGTTCCATCTTATGGATGACAAACATCAAGCCACTGACGACTGTTGTATTGTCATCGCATGTAAAGCTGAGTTCATCAATCTGTGATGTGATTCTATGACATTGCAATTAACCAACGGCCATCCTAAGTGGATAGTATTGTAGCTGCTCTCCACTCAATAGGCTGCGGGTTTGAATCCCAGTGTGGCATAAATATTTGTGGATGTGATAAAGGATTTTCATCGCATGGTGTGAGATGATAGCCACGTTAGACTTCATGTGGGAGGGCAAATAAGAAGCCACCTATTATTAGCAATTGTGTTAGACTGCTGCCACCGTCCTGCTTATTATTGACTTGAAAATTATATTTGTAAAATTATATTGGCCTCTAGAGCTGATTTTCCCGATTATCTAATCTCAATCCGCCTACAGTATTAATACGATATAGGTTTACAACCTGATGTGAATGAGATTATCAAAAATAAAATTTTGAATTCAAATGTAGATTGCCAGATAAGGAAATATTAATATGAAACAATACTGTTTTTAAATCCCTGTGGAAGGAATGCATTAGTGATGTATAAAATACATTTTCAGAAATAATTTAATTATGTAAGCTTTAACGATTCAACTTTTACGGTTAGTAGATGGAATCAACACAATATAGCAGATACAATTTTATATACTTTTGTATTTATATTTAAGAGAACATCAAAGAAACATTCTTACACGAAATGGTAGTCGTCACCTCTGGACGAACGGTAGGACAAAGACCTAAGAAACAGGCTTCAGTTTGTATTTTGTCCTGCATTGCCTGGATACATTCTTCTAGCTTTAAGCCATTATCGACGCAATAGGAGGTTCGGGTTCTTCTTCCCCATCCACAGGTTGAGGAGCACGGACTCCATTCGGACCATTCGAGCTCTGAAGGATATGGAAACGGGTTAGTTGTATGCTAGCCTAGAGAGAAAGAGAGAGAGATGATGTGAAGGTTACTTTGGAACCCTTCATACCACCTTTCCTTTAGTGTTTTTATGCATTTTGAATTGTATTAATTTTAAATAAGTTTTTAAAACCTACAAGCTCTTAAAAGGAACAAAATAGCTTACCAAATTTTTGACCCACGCCCGAACCCTCAAAGGAGTCAGTTGCTTGCTCATTGGCAGCGAACTTCTTTTTTGATTTCTCTTCGGAAACTTCTTCTGATTTTTCGTCATCATCATCATCATCATCATCATCATCCTCATCGCTTTCGTCTTCTTCTTCCGAGTCCTCTTCAGAACTCTCATTAGACTCCTCTGAAGATTTATCCTCTGCATCGCCGTCATCATCTTCATCTGACTCCTCTGAAGATTTACTTTCTCCACCATCTTCGTCTTCTTCATCATCAGGACGATTTCCACTGCCAGTATCGGAAAATATAAAGTCTTCATCATCAATGGTGTCACCTCGGATTGGCAGTTGATCACTCTGCGTTCCAAACGTGGCAGGAACACTTTTGGCCTCTTCGATAAGAGGGAGTTCTCCTCGGTGCCGAGGTACCTAAAGAGCAAAAATTAATAGATTCTGAAAATTCATTTCATAATTCTAAAATTCGATTAATACTAGCAGATAGAAAGAAAAAAAATTCTATGAAAGATAATTATTTTGGTAACTATCTAACAAATACAATGTTTGATTGTGAGAGAAAACTTTAGTTAAAACATTTATTGATCATAATGGCAGAGCGGAGTTGATAAATTCTCAGCTTTCGTTTAAGATTTGTGGGACCTTTCACATTAGTGTTTTCGACAGTTTCTTTAGAATGTTATTTTAGTTATTTTAGAATGTTTCTCAAACCCCCCCCCCCCGCTTAGTGGAGGCCTAAAATGGCTTGTAAAAGTTCCATGTTTGGTCTTTAGCAGAGTGTTTCAGAATTATGTAAATATATATGTATATATATTTAAGAAAGAAGAAATATATTTAGGAATATTATATATATATATATATATATATATATATATATAGAAATTCTTCTCTTTTTATAGAAATAAAAAGAGAAGTCAGACAGGGAGACTGTATCTCACTAAATATGCTATGAGAAAATTGAACTGGGAAAAAGAGGACTGAATATTGATGGAGAATACTTAAGCAATCTGCGATTCGTTGATGATATTATTCTAATAGTAACATCACCAAAAGAACTAGAACACATGATTATTGAATTAAATGAAGTAAGTCTGGAGATTGGCTTACAAATAAATATGGATAAATCAAAAATATTGTATGGTGGAAATACTTCAGAACGAAAAAAAATTGAAATAAATTGAAATTGTAAATTCAGACATGTAAATCTAGTACAAATCATTACAAACAACCATAAACATAAAAATGAAATTTCAGATAGAATAACAGCAGGATGGAAAGTTTTTTTGCCATTATAGAGAGATATTTAAAAGCAATTTACCAAACTGCCTAAAAAGAAAGATCTACAAACAGAGTATACTCACAACAATGACTTATGGTAGTGAAACCTGGAGTCTGACTAAGAAAGACCAAGAGAAACTGAAAACAACACAAAGAAACAGAAAGAGCCATTTTGGGAATAACCCGATTGGATAAAAAGAATAATACTTGGACAAGGAGGCAAGAAAAGGTAATGGAAATTGCCTTAGTGATAAAAGATAACAAATGGTAGGACATGTGATGAGAATGTCTGACAAGAGATGGATAAAGAGAATAACAGAACGAACACCAAGAGCTGGTTATCGGAAAACAGGTAGACCTGTAGTAAGATGGGACGATGACAGAACAAGATATTATTGGACATTTATGGTGGAGAGTGCACAAGACAGGCTAAAATGGAAGAAACATAGAGAGAGAGAGAGAGAGAGAGAGAGAGAGAGAGAGAGAGAGAGAGAGAGAGAGAGAGAGAGAGAGAGATAGAAATTCTTCTCTTTTTATAGAAATAAAAAGAGAAGTCAGACAGGGAGACTGTATCTCACTAAATATGCTATGAGAAAATTGAACTGGGAAAAAGAGGACTGAATATTGATGGAGAATACTTAAGCAATCTGCGATTCGTTGATGATATTATTCTAATAGTAACATCACCAAAAGAACTAGAACACATGATTATTGAATTAAATGAAGTAAGTCTGGAGATTGGCTTACAAATAAATATGGATAAATCAAAAATATTGTATGGTGGAAATACTTCAGAACGAAAAAAAAATTGAAATAAATTGAAATTGTAAATTCAGACATGTAAATCTAGTACAAATCATTACAAACAACCATAAACATAAAAATGAAATTTCAGATAGAATAACAGCAGGATGGAAAGTTTTTTTGCCATTATAGAGAGATATTTAAAAGCAATTTACCAAACTGCCTAAAAAGAAAGATCTACAAACAGAGTATACTCACAACAATGACTTATGGTAGTGAAACCTGGAGTCTGACTAAGAAAGACCAAGAGAAACTGAAAACAACACAAAGAAACAGAAAGAGCCATTTTGGGAATAACCCGATTGGATAAAAAGAATAATACTTGGACAAGGAGGCAAGAAAAGGTAATGGAAATTGCCTTAGTGATAAAAGATAACAAATGGTAGGACATGTGATGAGAATGTCTGACAAGAGATGGATAAAGAGAATAACAGAACGAACACCAAGAGCTGGTTATCGGAAAACAGGTAGACCTGTAGTAAGATGGGACGATGACAGAACAAGATATTATTGGACATTTATGGTGGAGAGTGCACAAGACAGGCTAAAATGGAAGAAACATAGAGAGAGAGAGAGAGAGAGAGAGAGAGAGAGAGAGAGAGAGAGAGAGAGAGAGAGAGAGAGAGAGAGAGAGAGAGAGATTCGTCCAGCAGTGGAACTGAAGAAAATTGTTGATGATAATGATGATGACAAGATATACATGAATTTAAAGAAATTGAAAAAAAAAAAAAAAAACTCGTCCACAGTACTAATGATGCGTTACAGGCTTACATAGATGTTTACAATCTTTCGTGAATGGGCACATTAAAAAAAGAAAATCAAATATACTTTGGAATAATGGTATTTCGTATATTTTCAGCAGGGCAGGAAATTTCGAATATTAAGCGATCCGAAACCATGTCGTCCATATCTAAAATTTTGGGGGGAGAGTGCATCCGAAAAAAAAAAAAAAAAAAAAAAAAAACTGGCAATATATCCTGAAAATACAGATTTTTGGATTTACGAAGAGAAATAACACATATTTCTTCCGTCAGATAACTTCCGTCATTATAATTTTTTTTTGAGTATTTTAATATGAATGAACTGGAATGCAAGCGTTGTTCTCACTGTTTAATTTTCCATTTGTTTGTAAAATGTCTATATAGGAATTCAATGATGCTGAAGATGTCCTTGATAGCTGGTTTACCGCTTGAGTTATCAGTTAGTATTTCATTTCATAAATTGGTTTTATTTCTGAATATGCTAGGATTGCTTAAATCGTTTAAATAAAAGATGACAAAATTAAACTATATAATAACTATTATTGTATTACAAAAAATTACATCTGAGCATCGCGTTTGGGGTTGCCGAGATTCATTTCCTTGTTGTTAAACTGTGGTTTCCAAATTTGCAATAAACAGTGAAGATGATCAGCTGATATCCCATTTTTAGGTTTTGATTTCTTCAGTTTCATCCGAAAAATATTTGCTGGCAGGTGTTACTGGCAATGCGGTAAATATTTTACCTAAAACATAATACTCTAGGCTTGTATATTTCGATGTGTGCCTGTACATTAAATTTTTTGATGAGATCAAACTCATTGGGTTAAAAATAATAACTCCATGGTAGTATATTATGATTCATTTGTCTATAATATATTAGTTAATATATAATTGCCAAACTGGTTGGTCGAATGTATAGTATCGGAATACGTACCCAAGTCCTTACTCGATTAATAGCGTATATACCAGTGCATTAAAAGCTTTTATCATTAAAAAAAAAAAAAACTCAAATATTTTTGAACAGAGTACATACGAGTGTGTGTGTATGTGTGTGTGTGTGTGTGTATACACACACACACACACACACACACATATATATATATATATATATATATTTTTTTTTTTAATTATTTTTTTTTAAATTATTGCAATGCATTGTTCGGTATGACTACTTACCAGAGGATGGGTATATTCACTGCACTGGTCCTTGGCATTACTAGGATCGGAACGAATGATAAGTTGTTCCACAGCACCCTATTAATATACATATTTATTATTTAGGTGAAAATTAGACTTGAAATATATCACACACTGGTTTCCAAAAGCTAACGACGAACTACATTTTTACCTGTATATGAAAACGTTTTCATGACTACAGCCAAATGAGGACATAAATTTATTGCCAGCATGTCAATAAATTAATTACACAAAAATGTGCTATACATTTCGTACAAATTAAATTCAATACGTTTCTAACAAAAGTTATAAATTTTCTAAGGTCGTAGTTAAGGAATTAATGTACAGTGCTTACAGAAAACTATGCAGAGAGAAATTTCAGTACGAAACATGTCTACTCCGAACTGCGATGCAGCTCTCACAACGCCGTACCATACTTAGCACCAAGTGATTCAGGTTTTCTTGAGGTAAACTGGCTCACTCCTCCTCCTCCTTCAGTGCAAGGATAAGGTCTTATTTGTTTTCTGGAGGGGAATTTCGAGCAGCAATGCTTCTCCCTGTTGCGACCCAAATGTGTTCTATGAGGTTGAGATTTGGGGAGCATGCTGGTCTTCCAATTCGATTGATATCCTCGGTCTCCAGAAGTATCTCTGCAGCTCGTGTACTGTGTAGTGTAGCATTGCTATCCATAATGCTATAGTTTCTTTATAAACTGTAGCATTACGATACATTACAGTTTCTTACGATGCATTACGATACATTACAGTTTCTGTAGCATAGTCATGCTACAGAAACTGTAGCATGACTGGTGAATGATGCTGAACTTCGTTTCAACATCGTTCACCAGTCATAGGTCCATTTTCCAACGCTTGTGGCTCGGTGCGTCCATTAAGAATAATGCCACCGCACACCATGACCCAGCACTGCCTTATCTATCCCTTTCAAGAATATTCTTGCGATGGTAAGCAGTACCAATTTAACGCCAGATCAAGTGTCGTCTAAAATCGGAAGAAAGACCAATACGACTCTCATCTGTAAAGAGCACATTACCCGTTGGTGTCTTGTCCAATTTTTATGGCTGCAACACTGCAAACGTGCTCTACGATGCGCTGTGGATAAAGGTACACAGATAAAAAGCATTCTGGTGTATAGGTCTACTTGTCGCAAATGTTTTGCCACAGTTTGTCGAGATAGCTGCGTACCTGTGCTTGAATGGAGCCGACTTGCAAGTTGACCTGCCCTGGTGCGTCGATTACGTTTTGCTATTATAACCAAAAATCTGTCTTCATTCTTCGTGCTAGAGCAAGGGCGACCTCTTAGCAAACATCTGGAATACATTCCATTGGTTTGTCTAGAGCCTGGATATAACGCTGTGTGAGATTCCCAACTCTCTGGGAATATTAGTAATTCTGCGGCCTTCTTCATGCTTTCCAGTAATTGTTACCCCTGTGAAATCATCTAGATAATGTCTTTGAGACATTGCAAGTGTGCATCTTTATTCCTTCACTTAAAGAGCTTCCATCAAACATAATTCGCTTAGTGCAACCTTTTGCCTTTTATCCTGCTGAGTGCTACCACGTGACCCCTTTGCGCGAGATTCGAAAATTTCAATGTGTACCCGTTTTCTACTCGAAACGTCAGCTATACAAATTGCCTCGTCTGAATTTGTGGTTGTTTCAGAAATAGTGTTCGTCCTTAGGTTTTGGACACCAGTATATTTGTTAAATTATGTTAGGTATAAATAAATGAAATCTGTATTAAAGATTTAATATTTAATTTAGTAATAAATATATAAATAATCACATAAAACTTATTTTTGAAATAACAGATAAACAGAGAGAAAGTTACAAAAAAAAAAGAGAAAGGGATTATGATATTCATTTAGAGAGAGAGAGAGAGAGAGAGAGAGAGAGAGGCAAAGAGTATAATTTTATTCACAAAACTCTAGTGACAATTGTACGATTCAAAGACTACGAATACACTGATCTAACGAAACGCAGCCATTTCTAATAATGCCTCCTGCGTGCATATCTACTTGAAGTTAACGTTCAACAAAAAATTAGAAAGTTGCTCAAATGAGTTGGCTATGAACTTTTGTTCATAGCCAGCTCATTCATTCTCTCTCTCTCTCTCTCTCTCTCTCTCTCTCTCTCTCTCTCTCTCTCTCTCTCTCCCTTCTCTCTCTCTCTTCTCTTCCTTCGATTCTTTCCCGATATTTTTAACTAAAACGCACCTTGTGCAGCGATACTTCAGAGCATTGACTAGGATGATTACATCAGGAAGATAAAAAAAAATAATGAAATGCGGCCAAGAACGTTTTCAACAATAAAACTTTATTGTTATTATTTTCATTAATTCACTTTAACTGGCAAAGACTCTTTTTTATTCAGACGATGAATTAAAAATTTGAATCTACCACGACGCGTTTGATAAGAGACAAGAGAGGGACAAGAGAAAGAGAGAGAGTTTCAGAATCCTCTGTGTGTGCTTGTATAGTATGTGTTGTGTTGATGAAAAAAAAAAAAAAAAAAAAAATTTCAGCGTTTTCTCCCACTCGCTCCATTCTTTGTAATTTCTTCATAAAGTTGCTGTCTTGCTCTAACGAATCTTTATATCAGAATCGCTATCCTCCGGAGAGCTAAAACAGCGTTTTCCTTTCCCATTTTAACCAGAGGTCATTATTTATAGCGCCCTCGTGACAGCGCGTAGTGACACGTGGATATATCGGGTTGTATTACGTCTCTGTTGGTATGGAAGGATGTTGGTGCAGGAACATCAAGGCGTTTTATTTTTACTTCCTTAGAAAATTGATAGCTTGCGCTACACGGAGGCTGCCCGCGTCATTACTCGTCACGAGGAAGCTACAAGAAGTTTATTTTTTTTCTCTCTCTCTCTTTCTTTCTTTAAATCCCTAGACTCGTCTTCTTTTTCCTTTCACTACGTTTTCTCTGTGAGAACTACTGTAGTTTCTAGAAATGTGCAGCCATTCTTTGCTAGGGCACGGAAACCGGATGGGGAGTGACAGGACCTCTGATTTGGAACAAGGGTGAATGAACGTTTTTCATGAACGGACCGATACACCATTTATCAACGTCTTTCCAGGAGAACTGATGTAAACATAAACGAAGTTCGAAGCCAAGGTGAAAGGAAAAGATCCAATCTCGATAGTATTTTATTTTTAGAAGGAAGCTTGCAACTTAAAACTCTTCGTCTCCTGCTTAAAGAACATTACCTGGTGTGACGTGAGCTAGTTTGGCTTTAACAATGAATAAGTTCATGTGAAAAAATCACCCGAGATCATAAATCAATCTATTTACTATTAAATGCATTTCTTCGACTTTTTATCAATGACATATTAATGCAACATTTTCTTTAGATGTTGTGCATTTGTTTATCATTTATGAGAATTTGCAAGTGACATTGTTCCGGCCGGAGTGCCACACTTTTTTTCATGTCGATGACTAACCAACAAACAAGAATCACTTGCTTTATCATTTTTTTCTCTTTCTTTCTTTTTTTCTTTTTTTTTATAGCTCCTTGGAGGATCATAGTATTCTGAAATCACCTCTTTTATGTATCTTTAGTGTGAGTAAAGTTTTTATATTTCTACTACTGTGTGAAGTTTTACTGGATGCAGCATACATCTATCAGCTCTTTATAAGAAATGAATTCAATAAGCAACATACATGTTTTAAATGAAAGTAAACTTAACTCATTTACTTTCTGACTTAAATCCCTAGATTTAAGTCAGATGACAATCAACTGTCGCAGATTTTTTAAGTTAATCGGGAACCAAAATGTGCACCAAATATGTGCATATGATCTAAAAGTTCAAAGATTTCCGTTATAATTCGGAAAAGTTTCAAGCAGGATCATGGAACTATATCAGTATTGTGTTCTTCAGCATATGTCTCACTTCCTGTTACCCTTCTGCATTGAGGTAATCATATTTTTGTCATGACTCATTGCAGAACTGTATCTCATGTCATGCTGAATGAATAAGCATTCAACACGGCAAATTTTAGAGGAGCTACATATGGGGTATGAGCATTCAATTTTTCATGAAAAGGTGCACACTACTACTGTAGGTGAGCAATGATGAGCCACAAACTAAATAACAGTCGTTGAAAATGGAAAAGGTTCCATCCATCCAATTCTCTCCGTCCAAAATGGGTTGAGTGTCCTAATTAGGGATTTTACGCAATTCAATGCTGCCGGCTTACTACTGCTCTGCTTACCCCTTAAGGGTAAGTATTTTGTCAGTTAGTATGGGTGTGTTCACGCGGCCGGTTTGCGTCTGTTTTGAGAGTTGAAAAGCCCAAATTTCTGGGAGAAAAATCGTCACCCTCGTATGAGACTGGATAACTTACATTTAATTGAAAAAAACTCTGATAAATGTATTTTGCGTCAGAGTAGACGGGATTCCAACTCAAGTGTTTCCATCATAAAGGCTTCGTCGAAACCTAAGGCTCTAGGGAATTTCTCGAGACAAAAACAAAAAAAAAAAAAAAAAAAACAGACAAGTCCACTAAAAGATCAAAATCATTCTGACTGTTTTCTTTTCTAGTCAAAACGAAAGTGTGTGTCAAGAAGGACACAAACACATCCAAATTGGACAACAATCCGTCAGCAACATTATGTTCTGTGTTGTAACATTCGCAAAATGAATAAGAATAAAACCTTTGAAAAAGAGTTAAAAATGGAAACTAACTTCTCCACTTCATTCTATCTTCTTTATCCAGCGGGTTCTGGTGCAGCACTTCATTGCAAGCTTTCTATTATATTCTAACGATTCAACTCAGAAAAAAATGAAATCTCAAGTCTACAGTTAATTTGTAGAAAATACAACGCGAAAATTGAATATCGTCCCAAAAGATAATTTTGCGTATTATTTCGGGAGGATGAAAATTTCCCTAATGCCTGCTCAAATGAATTGGGGGAATTATTTTGAAAGTGAATGCAAACAAGCAGGTAGGTTTCCATGTTTGCTTGTATTCCCACAATCTGACGACCAGTTATTATAAAGAGTCAGCAAAGGTTGGTCGATTGGTAGAGTCTTCGCTACTAATGGCTCACGCAAAAGGTTAAGCAAGTCTGAGCTGCTGAGTAGTTGGAAAGGGCCCAATCGTTCGATGCTGTTGGCACTCTGCTGAGGACTGGCCAATCTCACAAGGTTAACTTCGGTCTGTAAACTGACGTATGTCAGACCTCTGTACCCTCGAGAGCAGGTGGGGGGATATGACAATATGACAACTATTATTAAAAAAAAAAGATAATTGTGAAAAAACATATAAGAATAACATAAAAATGCTTATCAACTCTAAAGATGAAGTTCTTTTCTCTACATGTAAAATATGTTTGCTTTTTCAAATGCAAGAAATGCAACTGTTACTGAATTTTACTATCAGAACCAGAACGTACTTTTCTAAACTCACTCATTCACTCACTTCTGGTAGAAACACTCGAAAAAAGTATACATTAGTGACAGAATAAAATGCATTGAGCATGGGAAGAAAGAAACATTTTGTATCATGATAATATAAAAACAAACTACCTCAAAAAAGCCAATTTATTTAGAAGTGTTAGCGATAGATGGTCCACTGAAAGGGAAGATGATTTCTAAAACTGTTTAAAGATGAGCATTTTGCTAGCAGAAGATTGAGCACATGGCCCGGCTATCACCTATTGAGATTTCACTGTAATTTCTAGAGTGACCTATATCATTCGATATTATTTTAATATTTCAAGCAAAACACATCATAACACTTACTTGAAAGGGTTCAAAATCATCATCCTTTTGTACCCCCGCTGTGTTCCCAACCACCAATACGCTGTCCTCCAAGACGGGATGAATCTTCCCTGTTAACGGTTGACTTCCTTGCTCCCGACAATCCAGATAAAACGTAACTCGATTTTCTCGGACACTGAAAGCCATCTGGTGCCATTTTCCATCAGCCATAGTAGTAACGAATGATACTTGAACATCATCCGGAGCAGAGAGTACTAGGCTGGTCCTTTCTCCGACGTACAAGCCAAAGTGTAACTCCTTTTTCTTGTAGATACCCATCAAATAACCCTCAGTAGCAGGCACGAGTCGAATGGTCGCTAATAAAGAGAACTCCCAAGGGAATGTAGCGGGAAGCACATCTTTGGCATGAGTTGACCACGAGCTTGTCGGAAGAATCGTGAATGCCGTTGGCCTGTCCAGAGGTTGAAGGCGAGCATGTCGGCGAAGCTGAACTGCTTGCAAGACGTCCACTATGTCTAGAGAAAGAACGTAACAATTTAATCGTGATTACTGAAGATAATTTATCATATTATGCATAAGTAAATCTATGATTTTATATTGCAAAGTATTCAACGAGAACTTCTTGTAAAGAACGCTGTTATCTGCGCACACTAAGGATAACGAGTCTCAGTTAAAAAAAAAAAAAAAAGAAAGATAATTAAAATTTTCAATGGAAAAGAATCTAAAGTGATTACAATGTCCATGTATATCCGATATTTCCTTTACAGAAGATTTTTATTTGCATACGAGCTTCATCATTCTAGAATGTGATACGTTTTTATCTGTTTCGAAAGACACTGGAATCCGTCGAAGCAATTGTGTGTAGGAAACACGCTGAAATCGATCTTCTGTTTTAAACATTGTTTAATAGAAAGATTAACTCTACGAACAAAGCTAGATTTTTCAGTACAGGAGAGTTTATAAAACAATTTACAACGTTTATTTATTATTATTTTTTTAACCATACAAATTTGTACTCGTTCATAGTTATTTGTTCTTTCTAAAATCACACGTTACATTCAAAATGTGAAGGATCTGGAAATACAGTTGAAGGACAACTTTTTTTTTTTCCGACCTTATGAATTGCATTTATTTTTCCAATGATGAAAACTGTTAAACTTTAAGGTGATATTATTCTTAAGACCAAATAGAAATGATTGGACTGGAAAGGGAACAGAGGAAGTTGCAAACATCAAGCATCATGTACGATCATATACAAAGCGAGTGGTAGATGATTCTCTACATCTACTAGGCAACTATTGTCTCTTAAATGGTGAAAACATCTGAGAAAAAGATGTTCTCTAGAGAAGTAGCAGTTCCGAATCATTTAATTCCGAATTATTTTAGCTCACTCACTACGGTGCTAAGATGTATTGGTTTAAACCTTTTGTAGATGGGATTATCAGAAACTTATCCAATCTGGATATCGTCAGAGTCACCTTACATCATACTACTCTCCTGCCCAGACGGATGCAAATTATCATACTGTTCCAGTACGTGAATATCCCACGACTTACTCACCCTCCTTGAAGAGAAATGTGAGTGACAGCACCCTCTTCATTCAAAATTCTGTTGACCTCTTCAAGCCTTTCCTGGTCTACTTTTAAAACGTTTATATTTTATTAAAATCAGTTTCAAACCACTTCATACAAAAAGTGTAATAAAAGAACAAAACGGTATCTGACAATCTAGTAATTTTGTCTTAAATATTTCCATATGTTAAATATGGAATAATTTGTCCTTTATATGGCGGATGGAGAGTGTAATAATTCAGGATCAGTTAACTATCTTCAGTGCTTTCGATGGCGGAAAACGATCTCATACGGAGGTGGAAGGGATTTTTAATTGCACAAAACAGACAAACTTTTCAGAAGAACACACACAATTAACAGCCATTATACAATGGCTCAAAGGCTTGCTTGCTTCGACAATAATAATTAAAAAAAAAAAAATGTTCGATACCTGAAGGAGGCGAAATCTTCTTTTGCCATCGAAAAGGCAATTAATAAATACCCCAGTGTAAATGATAATATCTTGCTTCATTTTATGGGATAATAAACTTCAAAATGGACGCACCGAGCTGCGGTGTAAGGCCTACTATGTTTTTCCATGCAATTTCATTGCTTGGTAAATGTGACAATCAGTCTCCTTTCCTCTTTATATATTTAGATATAAAAAGAGAGAAGAGAAGAGAACTGTTTCTTTCTTTATACTGCTCTCTCTCTCTCTCTCTCTCTCTCAGTTTTCTCTTTGGCACCAGAAATGTTCCGGATTTGAATCCTAGGTGTATCATGGATGTTTGTGCAAGTCTTTTGATGCAGATCATACGATGTTAACAATTTTGATAAACTACTTTCGCAGCATGCTTTATGTCGGTGGATGATGGCCTCCCATTTCTATATGAACGTGGAATCTAACCAGTATAAAATTTAGCAAGCTTATATTTATTGAGAAATAGAAAGAAATTACTGGTAACAATGTTGTGGGTAGACAAAAGGTCTCCAAGAACATGTATGGTATCGATAAAAACTGCATGCCTGTTGTTCATGTTATCATCCATTTAAACTAGAACAAATGGTACACTGCTAGATGTAAGGCGGTATGCCAGAAATAGCCTCCGCCAGAATCATAACTGAGATTATTATCATGATTTGAAAATGATGGCGATAAACAGCTTTCTCTGTTTGTTTGTTTTTTTCCTGTTTTTTGTGTCAGTCCTATCCAAGGGATGTTATGAAACTATCATACAATATCGTGGGTATGATAAGGACTATATAATCCGAAACTCTGTTCTAGAGACTAAACGTCAGGTCTCTAATAAACTGGGATGTGGTCTCACATATAACGATGAAATTTTTCTCCTGCCTAAAGAAATTCATAAAGATTTATGTTACAGCGGGATTCGAACCCACAGCCATATAGAGTGAGAAGACACTGTCCATTCGGCCAACGATGTCAGCACCACATAAATACAACGTATATTCAAGAATCCACGTATATCCAAGGCTGTCCGTCGAAATAACCTTTGATGTTAAATGCCCTGACTCCATACGGATTCTATGGTGTTTCCTTTAATGAAACAAACTACGTAAAAAATAGGATTTGAAAGTCGTACCAGGAATAAAAATACAATGTTAATGCAAATGGAATGATGTAATATAAAATTTCTCTTTTTTAGCGAAATTTATTTAATCCTGTATGTTAAGCTTTAAAACTGATATACCAATTTATTGTGAAAGTTCAGGTAGAAGTCACTTAGATAAATTTTATGTGATAGCAGCAAAAATAGTGGGGTTAATGGAATTATTAATTTTTTAGTAGATCATCTTAGAAATGTTTAAGATAAAAATGATTATCAGTCGAGGCTATGGTTATCTCGCAGAGTCAGTGTTCAGGGTGAATTTATTTATTTATTTATCAGTTAGACAATAATTTAGTTTTGAATACCTGCACATGGAAACATGTTACATGCTCTCTGCTCTCCATCAGTTTTTGAACAGGTGATGGTATCATTACAAAGACGTCTCCTCTGTTGCACTCCTCCACCACAAGTGGCGCTACAAGGGATCCATTCTGCCCACGGTCTCCATCCTGAAATCAAAAATAATTTTGTTAAATACATGAACAAGGTAAATCATAAGAAAGATAACGGTCTTTTATGCAAATTTTGGAATCACCATTTGTTTTTGAATATTTGAAATTACTCCTGGTCACAACTGGTTGATGTTATGGGCTGGCCTAATTTGACTGAATTTTAGGATCAATCCTCATTAGACAAATTTCCAAAATTAATTCTTTAAGCAGAGGCTGTTTCATCTTTCTTCATTTATGATTTACTAATTCGTTTCATCTAGATTTAATTTCGTTAGCTTCCCCCCCCTCCCTGAAAATCATTACCTTTTAAAGCAATATAATAACATGCTTGTCAGTGATGTGATCCGCACCTGTGTGCCTTGCATTAATACAATAAATTTATTACACATCATACTTCTATTGAAAATATTCCTACAACCATAACAGTTAGATATTTTAATGCTTTTAGAAAATATTTAAATCAACGTAACAAATTGAATGTATGCTTATTTTTGTGAAAAAGTTTGGAAGAATCGTATGTGTAGCCTAAAAGAAAATAAGCTCATTTAAGTAAGAAAATGCGAAAAGATTACTGATAGTTAGAATGGTAGATTTCATTGTGCGATATGATTTTTATCTAAATCAGTGATTCCCAAACGGTGCACTGGGGCGCCACGAAACAAATATTCCAATATTTTCTTGAAATGACACTCAGCCCACGTGGTTTTAGAATCGGACCATTCGATGTATTGATGGATCGTGCGAAAATCAACGTGTATGGAACAGGAAATGAGGGTGGCCGTGTCCAGTTTGATTCCAAGATTTGAGATGTGTAGTACAGGCTCACCCGTCCCACTAATTACGATTTATTTATTCAATCACTTGGTTGTTCAAAATATGTACTTATTTAATACTTTTTACATAAATTGTTTGTGAATTTCAAATGCGTGTTTCATTTATTTATTTTTTTTTAACTAACCTAACTGCACCACTGCGCACAGCAACTGTTAGGTAGGCATCTGACTTTGGTCGCCATGGAAAAAATCCTGATACACTAAGGGCGCCGTGAACCGAATAAGTTTGGGAACCAGTGATCTAAATGATTTGAATTGAAAATCGACATCCCAGTATGAGATCACTATCCTTATTGAAGATCCAAAGTAGCTTGAATTAAAAAAGACATGTATCATACAATATTATGTCTATAGAACAAGTTTTTCTGATTTTCTAATTTATAGCACCCCATAGTTATTAATGTACTACAGTTTTTTTATATTAAAAACCTGTTAAAAAAAAGAAAAGTTGTAATACATTAGTACTGTGAGAGGATTAAGGATATGATAATCCGAGAATCCTGTTCTGGAGACCGCACATAGAACTTTCAAATAGGAAAAATCGGAAAGGCACATTACACAAAGAAGCAGAATAAGCAGAGCTGCTTAACAGTGAGATGAACTTTATCTCCCACTTAAAGACATTCATAAACATCCCTGCCACACTGAGATTCGAACTCACGGGCGGTAGAGCGGAGTATTATCCATTTGGCTAATCAGACCCGCTTCGAAGCCCCTTGAAACACTTCATGAGTGAGATTGTTATAATAAACTAAATAAAATACGAGCGATTCCGATCCCACCTTTATTCTATGCTGAAAAGCAATTTGAATCTGTATAATTTTAATAATTTTAATATTAATAATAATGATAAACAATTAGCAATAAATAATAATAATTAATAATTAACACATAATTTTAATATTATGTAAATAAGGTGGTAAAGTCAACTAAACGTAAATCTTTATACTTTACTACATCGGTGATGCGTTTTTTTTTTTTCCTAAAGTTTAATCGCTTCAGTAGAATTTTTAATCCTAAGTAAATGACAACTTTCACTTTTTCAATCGGAATGCAATTAACCTGCTGTAGTTTAAATTTCCTTTATTCCAAGTGTGCAAAAAATATTTGAACGGAAAAGTTATTAGTATTGCATATTTACATTTTGCAAGTTAAAAATTACACATTTCACATTTTTGACATTTTTATTAAAATATTTGCGTGGAACACTTACATTTGACAGGTGATCATCTCTTCCTTCATTGTGATTTGCATTTCTTTTGCTATTGTGATCAAGACCGTGCTATCAAATGTATTGATTTCATTTCCAATTTCCGATCAGAAGTCTATGTAGAAATACAGTTTATTACATGTAGCTTTACAGAACTGTTATTCGTTTATCTCCTCCCCCCATAATCTGGCATTGAATTAACTTTCAAGGCATCCCCTCGAATTCCTCCTCTTTCCATTTTGAGAAATAACCCGATGTCGTTCAGTCATATTAATGATATTAATGACTTATCATTATGATTCTATGGCTCGTAAAGTACAAGTGATACCCTTCGGTTGGTTTGAATCATTTCAAGGATAACTGGATGTGTAGGCTTTTCAACCAATGTGAGAGCCGGACTCACATTTGAAAGAAGTTTGGAGAAGTTTCTCCCTTAAGAAGCCTAGCTAGCTAGCCGCTGAAACATTCAGATTTCACATGCAATGTTTGTCTCATAGTCTTAGCTTCTCCCTAGCCAAGGCTATAAGGTGAATAAAATCAGCGTCTTCTTATCTCGTCATTCCATGGAGGTTGGATTCAGGGTCCCAAAAGGAGCCCAAATGTGAAACTGCTTCCTTATAATTACAACTTATAATAATTATAAGTTGTAATAATAAGGAAGTAATTATAATTATAAGAAATTATAAGTTGTAATTATAAGGAAGTAATTTATAATTATAAGAAATTATACTTATAAATAATTATAATTAGTACGATGTTTATGCTTTTATTATATTGCAGGTATCATATCGAATAAACATTGTGTTTTCCCCAAAATGAAAAGATGGCACGAATGTGAATATGAATTATAAATAAGCTAATCTCTCATAAAGTGTTATATCACTACGTGATAAAGTCATTCAGAATGAGGACTGAGGAACTTGCAATAATTTTCAAAATCATTCGGTTTATTTATTTATTTTTCCATGATATGGTGTAAGCTGACTGCACTGTGAAGATCCTGTTAGGACGATGCACTAAAAATATCATTTTCCCGAAACCGTCAGAAACAGATTACGGCAACTTTAAGCTGTTGGAAGCCTTAGCTAAAGTGGTATTATCTCTCTCTCTCTCTCTCTCTCTCTCTCTCTATCCGTATGTCCTACTCTTGTATACTTGAATACCTGCTCCAACCACTCCTCCCATTAAAAGGGATCTGACGCTCTTCTCCGAACCGACCTTTCGCACACCGTGCGTGAACGTCATACCAGTATTTGTGTCGGTGCCGACAGTTAAGTACTGCTTTGTTGCCAACCTTTCGCCTTGAGCATCAATGTCAACACGAGAGTCGTGATGGGTTAGGGAATCAGCTGCGCATTACCCCCAGGAAGAAAGGTAAGTGCTGAAGGGATGGTTAAAAAAAAAAGAAAAAAAAGAAAAAGAAAAGAAACATGAACATGAAACCGTTAAGAGTGCTCTGAAGGTCACGTAATATAATGTCTTTGTTAGCTTTCGATTCTTTTGTTGTAGTTTGATTAGACCTAAAATCCAAAGGAGTCTCTAGGAAATGTCTTTGAAGACATCCAGCTCCCCCGTTTCCTTCTAATCTAGGATTATCTGAAGAGTGTTCGTGTTGGTTTTTACAATAAAAGGGCGGAGTGCGGTTTACAATGGTGATGACCTAAAAAGTTTTTGGAATGTGTCTTTTTGTTTCATTTTCATATTTTATTGTTTGTTGTAATGTCTGTGTATAGCACATTAATAAATGTGTTCTTGATAACACGTGGAATCAGACGATTTTGTCACTAACGGTCAACAATAATAAAAAAAATCAATGAATCATTTAGGTTGAATGCTTAAGTAATTTTTTTTATTATTTTTTACAGTCCAGTCGCAAAATCGTCTAATTCGAACAATTTTATTTTAAGACTTCAAACTTGTGCAAAGCGAAAGACTAGAACATGCTTCAAAGAAGATGCAAATGACTGCAAACATTCGAAGCCGATCCTGTCACATGCAAAATGAATAGCTAAATTCGGTGCTTCAAGAAAAACTATGTCAAACACTTCCGCATGAATTGACACCAAAAGTTCAGCATTGTCCACGCGCTATCTGAATAGAATTGGTCTTGAACTCTCGGGAGAAAAGTGTCATCAAACAAATTGTTATCTGGGATAAAAGTCGATTTATCCCTGAAAAGTAATTTTTATCAAAATCATGTTATGCATCTGTTAAAATTTCAAGGCCGTAGTGCATTTTGATACTGTTTCTAGAAGAGAGCACCATCAACGCTGACTTATTCTCAACAAGTAGGACGAGTGCATACTGTTTATGCGCGAACTATACCCGTTACTAGTCACCCGAAAGTAGGTGGTCCTCCAACAAGACAAGCGCAGACGTTGATAACATCGTTGATATCAAGTTGAGAGTTTCTCACCTCCAATTCTTCTAACAATACCTTCAATATTTCTTCGCTAGGTCTATCGATATGATGGATATTCCCTGGAGGAATAATCGTGATATCGGTTCGTATTGAACTGCATGCAGAGAGGTGGAGCAAATAATATTTAGCAAAATCGTTATCTTTTGTTGTATAATGTTTCTCTTCGTAATTTTGTGAATATAATAACTTTATTTTCGATTTTTGAAAATCAAATAAATTAAAATTCCAAAAAAAAAAAAAAACGTTAAGACTACCCTTGTAGTCGAGAGAAACTAGCCGATTTTGTTTACATATAAAAATAAGCGTATTATTTTCATTTAACACGGCATAGATTTCGCAAAGGCTTGTTGAAAATTATAAAAGTTTCCAAAGTTTTAATTGGTAGTCGTAGGAAGCTCACACAATTCAATAACTTTTGCATTTTTGTTCTTTAAATGCAAGCTAAAATCATGAAAATATGAAGCCAAGTGTTCGTGTAATGTGAAATTGCTTGGTTTTGTCTCCTGGTAACTGGAATTTTCCTTCTGTAAACCGATCAAATGAACATCCATAATCTGTCCAGCGATGAGAGACATAGAATGAGCATATGCTCCCAAACTTAATTAACATGGATTACCATTACCATTACCATTACCATATATTTTAATATTATTAATTTTTTTCACCTAGAAGAACAGTTTGTAGATACAGGCCATTGTAGAAACAGGACTATTCGTTCAATCTTAGCTTAATAGAGATGAACTGTTAAAAAAATCCTTATTAGTACTCTGTAGTAACTGGTTGGTTATCTTGGGTGAAAATTGCATGCAGAAAAAACATTAGCGAATTCAAAGATTGATCATCTTAAAATTATGAGAAAAATATATCCACTGAATCCTTCATTCAAAAGGTTTCGGTTAAAAACTCCAAAGATAAAAGTAGCGATCAAATTAAAGATATCGTCAACAATTTTAAATAAGAAAAATCAAGTATTTAGTTACCTAGTAACGAGGCTACTTTATTTCTGAATAGTCAGCCGGAAGGCATAAGGGTTTACTTTGAAATTAATGACTAAATTTACTTCCGTAAGTGTGGTCTCTCTCTCTTGATGCACACAAGGGACTTCTTTCTGAGAGGTCATGGTTAGTTAATTATCAGTGTGAAAAGCTAAGGATAGGAAGGAAAGGATTAAAGGAAAAGAAGATAGGTTAGAATGGGTAAGGAAAGAGCAGAGTGTAGTTGGCAAATGAAAAATACCGTTACTAGAGTTCCACCGCCTCCCAACCGAGAACACACCTTGCTTCTTATAGAATCAATACAATCGGATACATTAACAATACTAAGTCCTATTCCTGTAAATAATTCGGTAGTTTTCCAACCGAAGAATTCGCCTTAGTAAAATTGACGATCTTAAATGATAAAACAATTTGTGACTGGTTGACACGAGCAATATTATTAATCGAAGAAGTTAATTGTCACTATAATTATGCATGATATAAATATCTTTATACAAAAACCAGTTACTAGCTGATTATGTGTACGCTGGCTACATCTTGATACCTAAGAGCTACAACGGCATCACGAAGGAGTTTAATGGAATTTTACCTCACCAGCTCAGCTTCTAATAAATCGCCCACACACAGAGAGACATAAACCAGTCTGGGGGATGCGAGGGGGGGGGGATAACTGTTCATTGCTTTTTCAAAAACGCCTCTTAAGTCATCAGCGCTCAGTTGGCAAGTGAGAAAAAGACAGCTGACGAGTGGGCGTGTATTTCTGTTTCAAAGTAACTAAAAGGGCTAATAACTGAGCGGTGTTAATACACAGGGGGATCATTGTTTGGATCACGTATGTTAGTAGGGCGGAAATTTTTGTACTAAGTGAAGTTTTATGTCTTCTGTCGGTTCCTTATGTTCGTTGGCGTTGAGAACGACTCACATTTCATGTGATCGGAACTAGTTGTAAGTAGAATTCATTTCAAAAAGCAATCTCCTAACTTTAGGAACAGTGAAAGCAAGAGAAAAAAGAGAGAGAGAGAGAGAGAGAGAGAGAGTAACAAATGGGTGTAGAGAGATAGAAAAACAATGACAAAGTGCAGGAAAGGGAGATAAGATTAGATAAAAATGCCCTAAACGGTGATAGGACATTTGTGTAATCATATATTTTTTTACATATATTTACAAATATTTACATATATGCAATAATCATCTTAAGTAACATTCCAACATGTTATTTTACAATGTACTGCAACTACAAAGTGCTGCAGATTATGGTTCATTTTCCACATTCGCTTTCTATAAAAAAATTCAATAATTTTTATCATTTTTAAAAAAACCAGAACAATATGTTTTGTTAAGAATGAAATTCATACAAATTTTTCGATGAATAAGATTACATTTTTACAGTATTTATACAAAAATAATAAATTATATATATTTATAATTTTTGCTTTAATATATTTAAGAGCTGTAACTACATCACTTAATGTGATATATGGATTTTTTCCCCCTTGTATTGATGTAGGTTGAGATGTAATGTCTCAGCTTGCATCCTCGAAGCGTTTTACTAAGCTTATCTAAGGATGACACCGGTTATTTATTGGTTTGATTGCCGTGTTGGGAAGTAGGCCGATGTTTGATAGGTCTGATATTTACTACTGTCATAAGAAGAGAAATTCATTCACACGCACACGCACGATAATTTTCAATATCATAACGCGTCACTGAAGTGGAAAGCTTGAACTAATATATTTGTTTCATTAAGTGTGTAGGGTGCATATATAATTTATTTCTTGTTCATAGTAAGTCCTTAAGGTTCTTTTCAGGCTATTATAATTTGTAAGGCTCCTGTATTCAAAAGGTAGTAATTAACATGCCTAGGATGTAGAAGCTTCGAGTTGCCTTTCCGTTATTATTATATTTATATGTGATATTATTAGTTGTCTGAGGTCTTGTTATATGATACGTATTTCTGGCTGTCCTGTAGTTGGCATCGAAATAATATTTTAGCGTTGTTGCATAGTGTCAAAAGTGTTTTGCTGTTAGTGTTTTGTGTTCTGACATTGCTGTATATACAGCCGGTATTGTCTCTTTGTTCCCCAAAGATAAGCTTTAGCATTTTGTACTGCAACGATATTAATTTATTTACTTTGTAGTGCGCACAGAACGCATACGTTGTTATAGCGTATCTTAGTATATTTTGGCATAGTGCTTTGTATAGTGTTTTTAGGCATGTGGGAACTATGTACTATGTCTTTTAACCTGTAAAGTTTGCCATTTATTGTTCGGAGTTTGTTTTATAGTTTATCTGGCTATTCCAATTCATATCTGCATCGAAGTAAATTCCAAGGTATCGTATTGTTTCAACCTGAGTGAAGGTAGTGGTTTTACTGTTCTGCGTGTGTTTTATGTTGGAGAGTGGATGTTGGGTGGCTATATGTATATATATTCCACAACAACTAAACTGCAATAATTACGCCAATTTACAAACATAGTAAAAGAAACGATATTCAGAACTACAGACCAATAACTACCCTACCAGTCATTTCAAAAATTCTAGAAAAAATAACACACACCAGACTACAGAACTATCTATAGAAGTACAACATCATCTCACAAAACCAATACGGCTTTCAGAAAACAAAAAAGCATCATCACTTTATTAGAAGACATCGCCGACGCAATAAACAATGCTCTTGACAAAAGCAAGTACGCCGTCCTTATACTGCTTGACTTAATCAAAGCATTCGATATACTTGAACATGACATACTACTCACCAAACTATACTCAATAGTTATAAGAGGAACACTGCATACATGATTCAGGAACTACCTCTCAAACAGAACACAAGTAACAAAAATAGGTACATGTCACTGCCGGGGTATACAAAAAAACACAGTGTCCTTCAAGGCGCCATATTATCACCCACTATATTTAATATATACATTAATGATATTCATAACATGGCCATGAGAAGTCAAATATTTCAGTACGCAGATGTCACCGCACTACTAGCAATCCACACAGACATGAACACGGTTCCCCTCAAAGCACAACAAGACCTAAATGAAATCACAACATACTTCTACCAAAACTCGATTGTAATCAACCGCACCAAAACACAGATGTTGATAATACACAACCCAAGAATCATGCGCCCTGCACCACTATCGATACACTGTCACAGATACCACTGCATAAACAACAAAAAAACCTGCCAATGTCCCGAAATCAAACCTGTAACACATGCAAAATACCTTGGTCTCTACACAGATTGCCACCTTAAATCGATAAATTATATAGAATTCCTACATACCAAACTCCGCATCAACGCAGCAAAACTCTTCCCAGTAAAAGACATTATTCCATCCAATATAAAAAACTCCTATATCACGTACTGTTATACTATATACTTTACTGTTATACAATATCCGAGTAGGTATCTGTGAATCCCTACTCGGATACGGTATAACAGTCTATGCAAACACATCAACAGCCACCTAACAAAATTAGAAATATTACATGGGAAACTTGTATCAACTGTGATTTGGACACTTTATACGCAACAACCAATATCCGACCTGCACATGGCGACACACAGAATCATGAGCATTAAAAACTGAAACACTACATGACATTAATAAGGAATTACTTCAACATTACCTATAGAAACAACAGAGACACATATCGCATACATGACCCACAACAACTCTTTATATCTCTACCCTTCAACAACTCATACGGTTCTTTTGTGAGATCACGTCAGATACCCACGGAACTCAACAACCTACCAAGAAATTTGAAACACATAGATAACTACAGAACATTAAAACACGAACTCTGGAAAATATACCAACAAAGTTAATATACCAGTAAACCTAATATACACATCACAAATCACCAGCATACTATGCCTACATCCTATACATAAACAGTAACAACAACATAAATAGTGAAGGCTAATCCCACTCTCTTCATAAAAGCTAACCCACGCTTCGGAATAAGTGGGATTAATCTGCCTTACTTATCCACATGTAATCCTTATAATCAAAGACTGCAAATTATGTAACAAAAGAATCAGTACGGTGTATAATAATAATGAAAATACAGATATATATATATATATATATACTGTATATATATATAAAGTATAAGAATTTGTATCCAAAAAAAATATTGAAAAGAAATAATGTGCCTGAAATTGCGTGCAGTATAATGTAGAGAGCATCAAGTGTAATATGCATTAATTGTAAATATATCAATACTCTGTACGATGAAAATAGAAAAATTGTTATTTTATACATAATGATGCGTAAACATGCAAAAAATATCTGTAATAATCATATGTAATAATCATATGTATGTAATTTATCTGAGACATTATTATTATTATTATTATTATTATTATTGTTATTATTATTGTTATTATTATTATTATTATTATTATTATTATTATTATTATTATTATTATTATTATTATTATTATTATTATTATTATTATTAATTATTCAAAAATTCCGTGTAATCTTTATTGTTATATTAGAAGAACACGTCTTGTAAATATAGATCCAAAAAAATATTATTATCAAAATTTTCATTGAAATGCAATGTAGAAAATGAATCAGTACTTAGTGCTGAATTTTGTAAAAATTACAAGTTGGAATGTCAATAAAGTTGATTATTGCAATTGTGTAAATATTTCAGAAATCAATAAAAAAAATTATTCGATACTTCTAGGGAGTCAGGAACTCATCGAGGGATACCATACCATTCACACCAACCGTCATGCCTGTTCTTGAATTAATTTATGCTACTTGCACACACAACATCCAAAGGCAATCCATTCCAATCACTCACTACTGAACGAGAGAAAAATCCAGCTCTAATCTCCCTTCTTGACAGCATTCATTCATTCATTCTCAACTTTCAAGAATGCCCTCGCGTCCTTTCCCCCACCCTCCATTAATTGAAAAATTTCATCAACTGAAATCCTGTATAATCCTTTCAGAAGTTTGTAAGTCTCAATCATATCACCCCTCTTTCTCCTGTTTGCTAGTGTCTGCAGCCTACCAATCCTCAACCTGTGTTCATAATCCGCATTTCACAATCCTGATATCATTTTGAACACTCTCCTTTGAACTCTCTCTCCAATATATCAGAATCACAGCGGAAACCAGGAGACCAGACCTGTGCTCAATAGTCCAGTGAGCACAGGTCTGGTCTCCTGGTTTCCGCTGTGATTCTGAAAGTGAAACGAACCTTGGCACGTAAAGAGGCAAAATGACTTTCTTATCTTTACGTGCCAAGGTTCGTTTCAGCAGTCATTCTCTGCCTAGTATTTTACAAATTTTTGCTATATGATCCTTGTACTTCAACTTTCTGTATACTAATAATGATAACTAATATTTAAGGAATTGACAGCGTATACTAGAAATATAAATTAAATAAACTTTAATATATACTTTCCGATATTTCGGCAAACGTCACCTTGCCATCTTCTTGGGAACTTAATACAAAGACACGTGCACACAAGTACTACATAACAGCAAATGAGAACTGAAGCTAGGAAGCTAACGTTTTTCTAAAGTCCTGATGGTGCCCCCTGGCGGGCTATATTGGTGGTTCTTGGCCTTTGGGCTGAAGTTCTTCTGATAAATGTTTCCCAAATTTGGGACAGTCTCATGCATCCAAATTTGTTGAGGTTTGGCATGTTCCTAAGGGCTGAGGCTGATTCCATGAATAGTCTTTCATACTTGAACTTGCTGCGGTGTATGACTGTGGCTTTCTTCCATCTTATTCTGTGGCGAGTATCCAGGGGGTGGTCTGCAAGCCCAGAGTGGCTGTACTGGTGAAATCGGATGTAATCCTTGTGTTCTGAGATTCTGATATTTGCTGTCCTGCCTGTTTGGCCAAAGTAAGACAATTTACAGCTGCAAGGGACCTGGTATACACCAGGTAGGTCTAGGGGAAGTGGTTGGTCTTTAGTGGTTGGTCTATACTAATACACCAAGATCCCTAGCTTCACCAGCTTCTTCAAGTATAATCCCACCAATATAATACGACATTGGATATCTAATCACGGCAAAGTGAATGACTTTCTTCTTCTCTTCTTCTTCTTCTTCTCTTCTTCTTCTTCTTCTTCTTCTTCTTCTTCTTCTTCTTCAACCTTTTGTTTCTGTCCACTGCTGGACGAAGCTTTCCCCCATGGTTTTCCAGATCACTCGGTTTTCTGCATCTCCCATCCATCTCACTCCTGCAATTTGTTCCAGTTCATGTCCGCAATTTCAGCCTATCCAAATCATTCTGCAAGTACTGCATATCAACAGCATTTCTGATTACTCTACCTATCTTTGCATCGTTAGCAAATAGCTGTATGCCGCATGTCGAGTCCTTCAAATGTCATTAATGTATAGATTGAATAACAATAGAGCTAGGACCGATCCTTGAGGCACATCACTGATTACCTTGAATCTTGCAGATTCACCCGTCCCCATATACCACTTTTAATATCTCTCAGTCAGCCATCATCCTATCCATGTCAATAGTTTATAATCCGATTCCATATTCATGTAACATTCTGTCTTCCGAGCTGTATTCTGTCAAAAGCCTTAGTAAAATTCAAAAATATCACGGTGTATCATTCTCCTTGTCTAGTTCAATGACAACAGTGTTATAGAATGTGAGCAAGTTGCTAAGACATGACCTTCCCTTAGTAAAGCTATGCTGTTCATTGCAAAATAGAGATTCTCTGTCAACCAATCTCTGAATGCGAGCCCTAAACAACTTTTCCAAAACCTTCATTACCACTCCTGAGATACTGATGGGTTGATAGTTAGATACATCAGTCTTTGCACCACCCTTGTGCCATGGGATTACCATTCATTCTTTCCACTCCTGTGGAATCTTCCCTGTTCTGAGATTCAAATTATATAGCCTGTTCAAAGGAACAGCCAGTTCAGTTGAACACTCATTTAGCTTCAAATATCCAAATAAACCATTTGCATTCAGTAGAGTTATTCTTTCATATTCAATTTTTCTTTTACTTGCAGCATAATGATAGAATTCTTTTGGGTTGTCTTGAAAATTGCAGAGAAATTTTGTATGAAAAGAAATTTGCAGAGCCAGTTTCTTTTCATACTTGGACGGCTTTCCGTACAAGAGCTGTGACTCTTCTGGCCCACTGCTTATAATTATCATAACTGATATCATCCTTATGCACACGGTATTCTTCCTTCCACATCACCCTTTTCTTAAGAATCTCTTGCTTGATATGATTACACATCCATTTGACTCTTAGGACACATTCTGATACTGCATCATTGAAATATTGTTTAAATGCTTCCCATGTACTGTCGATATTCTTTCCATCCAGCAACCGATACCATTCCGCTGAACTCAGGAAGTCCTTGAGGTGGTCATAATTTCTGCTTTGTAGTTCAGCATGCAACCTTTTGTGAATGGAAGATTCATAAAAACGTAGCCACTTCCCAAGTGAATACCGCATGATCACTGTCACCAACCGGAGGTAGAATAGCTGAAACCCTCCTCTGACACAATAATCAAATCTAACACGCTTTGACCTCGACTATAACTGATATAACTCATTCATTTTCCAAACCTTAAGTTCAAAACACTCATCATGGAAACCCTTTCACGCTCGTCTTTGCTCCTTGTGTTTCGCTCTAAAGCGACCTGAAATCTTCAAACTGTTGTCACCAGCTCTCTCAGTGTTGCCTCACCTTGACCCAAAACAGTCCTCCTTCAATTACTCCCGTGATTCTGGGCAGCTGTGACTCACTGGCAGGAAGCCAAGGTGACAGACATAGCGACCACTTCCTCTGCGACTTGTCGGAGTTGTTCGGTTGAAAGGTGAATCACATGACCTCGAAGGACACAAGAGAGAGAGAGAGAGAGAGAGAGAGAGAGAGATGCCGTTTGGGTGTTCACGGATAGGGAACCTTACACTAAGGAATGCATGTATTTGCATTAGTTCAATTTACACGCATGCTATTGGAACACGGGAATTGCAGCTAACCTGCACTGTTGCTGTGGGCATAATCGCAGTCATTTTAGGTGTTTTTTTTTTTAAACCTTTCTTCACGAAAGAAACATTTCCTTACATGAATTCCGTGATTTCGATCTCTAAATCTTAAGATATGGCGAATTCGGTAGAATATCCAAGTCCACCTGCTTCAAATATCCAAATAAACTGGAAGGCTATATTGATTAGCAAAAATAATCAACCTTTATTATTATTATTATTATTAATTTTAAATGATTTCGCAAATACTGAATTAGTTCTTGATCTGCTTCCTCCCCCCCCTCCCCCCAACCCCAAGGTCGAGTGCTTCATAGTGCAGTTGAGTGGACTACTCAATATTAGCCCATTGGCTTTGAAAGACCTTGGTTCGAATCCCGTGGAAAAAAGTGAGTAATCTTTACAAAGATTTCCATCTTAAGTTGAGCTAAACGAGTTTCATTTTGAGATAGTAAGGTTTTCCTCCGGCAAAAATAAAAACGTAACATTGTGGTTTCAGGGAGCTGTTCCTCTAATTCTACCCGATGGTAATGACAATGCTGGGATCCCTATGATAATAAGAAAAATCTCGAAACTGCTTTTTTTTTCTTTTTTTCTTTTTTTTTACACAATTAAGTTGTTTTGAATTTCTCTTTCTCTCTCTCTCTCTCTTTTAACTTACTAGGACATTTGTATAGTTTTGATACTTGAATACAACTTGGGATCATAATACCGATTTGCGGTATTAGAGGAGTTATTTTTCGTTGTTCACTCCATAATGCTAGATATCACTTACATATGAACTCATATCTAGTTTATATGTAATAATACTTGGATATATATAGCGATATTCAGCAGAGCTAGGCAATATACTCTATAAATATATGTTAAATACTGGTTTTCAAAAGTACTTCAAGTATCTCTTCTTATCTTTTCGAATGTCTAGGGTCTGATTTTTTAATATACTTTGTTACATATACCTTGATGGCTAGCTGTGATATTCGGCTCTGATTTCTGCAATTTTTAAAAAACTCTAATGTAAAACACTTTTACCATTTGCGAGATGACAGCATTGCTTTTTATTTACCATCTTGTTTCTTTTTTTTCCATGTTACCATAATGAAAGATGAAAGAATTCAGAAAGAATGAGTTTGATAAAAAAAAAAAAAACTGGTTTTGAAATCGGAGCATTTTGCAATTGATTTACGAAAAATATCAGTCAAAAGTAAAAGATTACAAAAAAATTTCGTCCGAGATTGCTCCCTAAACTCCTGATTAAAGGAGCAGCCATTACATGAAAGACGATACACCAAAAATAGATTAGCAACCATATTTGTGCTTAAAATAGTAAAATGGCTAATAGGCTAAAAGTGTATATATATATATATATACAATTTAGATAAACTATGACTGTCATAACTCGAAGATGTGAAACTTGAGAACATCTCAATCCGGAATGAACTTGAGTGGAATGGCTTGTGATTATAAAAATGTGAATGTACACTGTTTATTCTGAAATACATTCATTATCTTCGCATTTAAATACCTTGACGTACATCCACTTCCTATTAAAATCCGATATCTCTGGCGGTTGTCATCGAAAAGCAATTTGCATCAATCGATGACACATGCTTTTAACGCAATGTTACTAGCGAGGAGAGAGAGAGAGAGAGAGAGAGAGAGAGAGAGAGAGAGAGAGAGAGAGAAACTTTCAACATAAAACAAAAGTGGTCATCTGACACTCGATATGACGCTCCTGTCTTTTCGGATACAGCGCAATGAGAGCTGTTGATGACCACTCAGAGACGAAAAAGAGATCTTTTTATTTCGATTAGGTCAACACAGGTCATCGCCAGTTAGATTCCGCAATCGACTCCATCTGTAAACAACCGAACAGCACAACTCTAATTAAACTCCCGTTTAGCAGTACCTCTTACGACCCGTCATTTCCCCTCTCTCCGCCCCCGACTTCAGTTCGCCAGTATGAGGTCGCTGCACGACATATTAAATTATCGCCAAGAAAAGGAACGATGGCCGTCCGCTTTGCTCCGAGGTCACTGAAGGGCGCTCATTAAGACAGATGGAGCAGGGTTTAACAGCTGCGATTTACGAAGCATCTGCAACGGCCTGGGTTGTGCAATCTATTCAGTGCCGTAAGCTTTTTTCGAATGCTGCATTGCATGTAAGGAGGATACAATTGGCTGTTGTTTTGGGACGGAAGTATAACATGCTGATGAAGAACACATAAAAATGTCTCTAGTGAAGGAAGACCCTAAGTTCTTGTCTATTTAATAGGGGGGGGGATCACTTTTAAAGAGATTGGATTAAACAGCTGTTAAAACTCGAAAATTAAACCTTCAAATTTTGATAATATAAAGTTAATTCTATTCAGAGCAATTGGCTCAGGTGGGGGACCGGAAACAGTAGATCTCGTCCAAACGCTTTATCACTAAATACATAATGTGAAGAAGCAAAAGATTCAAGAAGACTAAAGACATTTTAAACTAAAACCACATCAGTTTTCTTGGCAGAGGCCTTGCTAGTAAATAAGATATAATTTTTATTTATTTGAATGAAGGATAATTTATATTAAAATGTTTATATACGAGTATGCAACAATATCCACATAGAGGGATATCCATCCACATTAACAGAATGCTTCGGAATTATTACTGCTTATAACTTGATTGAAGATTCGGTTCCTATATGTCTGTGTGCAGAGGGAAAGCGTATACAATCATGGGAGGCAGTGGCGCACCCAGAGGGGGGGGGGGAGCAAGGGACCCTGGCTTACCCCCGAAAAAAAGGGAAAAAAAACACTAGAAAATTTTCAAAAAATCTTTTCCTAATTAAAATTCATTTCTTTTATTTATGTCGTGTCTTCTGTTTCTATACTAATTATGAATTAGCGATCATTGCAGATGCTCAGTCATTGGCCGTATGCGATGCGTAGTATGTATTCTCAAATCGTCTACTCAACTAGCCCCTCCCCCAAGATTAAATCCTGAGTGCGCTACTGATGGGAGGGATAAACTGTGCTCATGATTTTCACTATTTTGATAATCATCTGTACTCGAAACTATTACACTACTTTAATGCTCTGTACTTTAAACGAGACTATTATAATATATTACGACGTCATTTGCAATGAAATTTTCTGCTGAATATAATATCGTAAAACAACGGGGGGGGGAAGCAAACGAGGTCTCACAATAGCACTACAAAAGATCTAATTTAGCGAAAGCATATTGCATGAAAAAAAAAAACAGTGCCGGTTCGAGGGTATGTGCCGCCCCTAGGCCAGTTTTATCAACGCATTGTAAGACAAGACAGGCATCATAAATTCTTTATTGTTAAAAATATTTATAGTCATGGCCAAGCATTTGGCCATGACTATTGTTGGCGCCCCAAAGCCATTGCGTCCCTAGGCCGGTGCCTCTTATGCCTAAGCCTAGAGTCGGTCCTGACTACAACAAAACGTATAATACACTTCTTTATAAGGTTATAAGGAAAATTATATTGCTCATTCCCAAGTAGTCATGTAAGAGGAGATTAATTTGAGAGATTGTCGCGTCTGTACTAATTACCAACGAATTAACTAACAAAGTCGAAGTTTAAGTTAGGAAACACTGATATTTAATAAAAATGTGTTTGTTAGCTATGTAGAGCATTTTCAAATATTATTAAAAGTGCGGTAATATATTGGTTGATATTTGCAATGAGTAGCATTTTAATCTGTTCTGATATTCACCTCACATTGATCAGTACAAGCGAAGATTTCTTTCTTTTATTTTTATTTTTAATTATTATTATTATTATTATTATTTTATAATTGGGGATTTCTCTGGGAAATTTGATCTAATCAAAAGTCAGGACACGAGCTGAAAGAGGAAAGATGCCGTGACTTCATCCACACTTTCTGAAAGAAGAGGGAAAACCAATTAACACCGCACACGAAAGAGTGTTAGTATGAAGTCGTTAAAGATTTATAGGGGGAATACACAGCAGACTACAAATGAGCCTCCAAACCGTTTGGCTAATGCAACATCAGCTGTGTGTCTGCGAGTAGTTAACGCCTTCTCTGTTGAACAGCATCGGTCGAAATCTCGTATGAAGTTGCAATTCTACAAAATTTCTACGATTAAGGAAAAAGAAGGGGAAAAATTAAATGATACATTATGAGCAAAAGGAAATACTGGGTTCACGTGATCATGTGAATAAAGTAAAACTGTTTTTTTTTTTCTCTCCCTTAAACTTTTGTGTGTAGTTTTCAAAACATTTCAATGCAGATTTGTCTGTTTTTAACTCATTAAATAATCAAATTTGCTTTGTGCTGTTACTTTTCAGAGTTCAAAAAGTATCCAAAATAAATGTAACGAGACCTGAATTAATTAAAATTCAAATACTGGAAATGAATAAAAAAAAGCATACTGTGCCTGATATACGACATTAAGACATGAGTGATCTGATGAAATTTATGTTTAAAAAAAAAAAAAACTTAAATTACTTGTTAAAATTACTGAAGTAATTTTAGTATACCGAGCACCTTTAAAATAGTATTATAAAACAAATATGCATTAAATTGATACAAAATCTTTGAATTTTTGATATATTATTTGACATTCAAGTAGAAGCGGTATCGCGTTTCTTAATTCTGTGAATATTAATAGTTTTCAGTTAAATATATTTAATGTGCAACATCCAACCCATCCTTTATTTATTTATTTAAGTAGAAGTGGCAATTACTCACATCGAAAAAAGCGGTTCTGGTAATAGTAATACGCAAAATCTTCATATTCAGTGCAGGTAAAGCCAAATCAGCAGAAAAAAGAATGTGGTGATTGAAAGCGAAATTCCTTCAACGCTTTGAGCACTATGACGACGGTAATTACACCTGAACGGCATTTGCATAGACCTCCTCTCTAAGATCCTCCTCAAGGTCAAGGTCACGGAAGATTGCAAGCTTTACCGATAAACATCAATTACTGCAGTTTTCTGTGGAATGCACGAATATTATCATTCCATGATGTTGTGAAAGAAAAGTGTTGTAAAAGACGAGAAGTCGAAGCCAAATGTCAGAGTTGTCATAATTGATATTAAATCTGGTGATGATTTCACGGCGAAACTGAAGCAGAATTAAAAGACTTCTTTAAAAGAATATTTAGTAAAGTTATGTGTTGTGAACGGCCATAAAGGTTCCATAAGACTTTTAGAAATCAAATTAAGAAATATATAAAGGTATAAAGATAAAAATTCGAGAAAACACTCCCAAAATTAGGAAGGAATGTTGGCATTATTTATACGAAATTAATAATTGGGAAACTGAGGCTTGAGTTTAATTGTGGCTCTCGTCAGGATTTAAAAAATAAATTTGCAAGTAACGAAAAGTTAATTAAAGATATTACTACAACAAATAGTGAACTGAAAAACGAAAATAAATTATTAAAACAAGGTTAATGAATTGAGATTTGAACATGAGACAGGCAATGTAGTATCTAGGAATTGCAAAAGTTATTGTAAATTGTAAATAGAAGAAAAACTCAATACATTAAAAAGAAACTGTTTAACAAACAATTAAATCGATGCCTTTTATATAAATGACTTTACCAAGCTTCATAAACTAGTCTTTAACAGAAAAAGTAAATGAACAATAAAATTTGCGGATTAAAGACACAGATATTCATGAAGAAGGAAAACCATAGTATTCCTTATGCATCGTTTTCTTTTATTGATAATCCGAAGGCATTTTTTTTTTCACTCAGAAAAAGTATTAGAATAGTCACTAATGACTGGCTGAAACCTTATTAAATGATAACAAACAATTTATTAACTTTAATAGAGAAACAACAATGATAAAATATTTCGTTTCACGTGGATCAATGCTAAGAGCTTTCCTACTCTTAACGTATTGGATAAAATGTTGTCATTTTTTTGACGATACTGCAATGATTTATAATGATATAAATATTGCGATGGCAAAAGAACAGATTAATCAGGATATTATGAATTGGATTAAACGATTTTACAATAAATCTTGACAAAAATACTTCTACATCAGTTTAATATATGGGTTAAATGATGCTATTTTATCAATATGGCAAGATTCAGTTGTCTATTATAATTGTGGAATAATTAATAAAATAATTCTCTATATTGAGAGGAATTCGAGACAGAATTCCATTTCCATTTATCACTCTGAGTATTTTCCCACCCAAGCCACCCCCACTGCTTGGCCACTTTGCACAAACAGACTCGCGACTTGGTGAGTAGTGTCTCCTAAATGTATATCTTGTCTAGTAGGAGGAAATGCTAACTAGACGTCTAAGCAGTAAATAACTTTTATCCTCCATTGAAACACCGCCACCTTCCTTTAGAGAGACACTTGAAGTGACTCTGATCATGCTCATCGAGGATTCGGCAAATTGATAGGACATGGATCCGAATTTCATTTCCTGGTAACCAATGAAGAGGTTTTCCAAATAGCTAGTAAATTATCCTGCTGTCTCTTCCAAGTCGTATAGCGATGGAATTCGAATGCGATGGATGCTGGGAAGAGCGCAATTGAAGCCATGCGGGGACAGAAGACGAAGTTTGGTGAATGACATGATTCGCGAGTCTTTTACCTTCCACGTGCATTACCACATTCTTTATTTAACTCTTTTGTCCCAGTAACCATGACAAACAACCTAAAAATACACTTATTCAACAGATAATAAATAAATAAATTAATTAATAAGAAAAATTTCTTGCGAGAAAACAGTATTCCATAAAATTCAAAAACAAACAAAAATTCATAAAAAATCACGCCCTGTTCTACATTTGTGGCTCAACACAAACTTCAATGAGTGAATTTCAGTGATTTGTATCGTCAGTTAGAGAATGCCAATACTAGAATCGCTTCTTTTTGATCCCCTCTTCTCATCTTCTCGTTCAATTCTCATCACATTTTGTGCTGCTGTATCGTTCTACAAATTTTGGTACCCCTTCCACTAATTTATCGTCTAAGCTTAATATAGACTAAAACTCCGAAAAGTGAGGCCATATTTTCGGTATCCAACGTCTACGACTATGTAACATAACATCAGAATACCAGATAATCCTCACCATTCCCATTTTTGACTTGTTTTTATTCAGCTCTTCTTCCAAAGATACTGTAAATATTCCTAACTATTTTCTTGTAAAAAAAAAAAAAAACTGTAGATATCCGCTTTCCTCTAGATAACTTAGGTCATAATCTGATTCAAGTTTCTTTATCTATGGAACGTTCTTCACCGAGACACTCTGAATCTCGTGTCCTTCAGCATTCCACCACTGGTGACAAATGGGATAACCTCTGCGACTTCTACTCCTCTTAAAAAGAGGAGTAGAAGTCACAGGGTCTGATTACTGTTTCCGTAATCGTGATCAAATATCAGCTCTGATCGAATAATAGAAATAATTCAAAGTGGAATGAAGTCCTCTTTTATTTCACTCAAGAACACGGAAGCTCTAACCTCTTGGCATCAGGCTTCTCCTCCAACTCTGGTATTAATCATCGCAACAAATTACAAATTCTCTGAATTCCAATAACAGCTAGTTTCATCTCCACTTTGGATATCCATTAAAAAGAAATTAGTACAGTCCGGTGAACAGTTTGGATACCAATAAAGTCTCTCTCTCTCTCTCTCTCCCTCTCCCTCTGTGTGTGTGTGTGTGTGTGTGTGTGTGTGTGTGTGTGTGTGTGTGTGTGTGTGTGTGTGTGTGTGTGTGTGTGTGTGTGTGTGTGTGTGTGTGTGTTAAAGGCTTGTGCACCACAATTATATATCATCTAATGTATATGATTGTATATCATCTAGATGATATACAATCCTATATCATCTTTATATTTTCCATACTACTCCGTCTACCCGTATTCAACTCATTCGATGAAAGGATAATAAGAGTCAGCAAAACTCTCATTCCATTGCCTTTATTTGAGTTGTCTTAAAAATCAGGAAGATAATCGACACCCAATCTCTTCATCAGATGGAGTCTTACCAGCTAATTAGTGACCAGCAATATGCATTCTGTCATTTGATCTATAATAGACTGTCCAGCCATCACCTTTGAACACAAGAGTTGAAATGGTTTAAAGAAACACTGTGATTACTCTTCACATTTCTTTGACTCAAACAACACCTTAAACTTTGATGTCTTTGCTATTTTCCAGTTGGGAATTTCAATATTACCAAAATTCAGTCTTGCCTTATTTCTAGCTCCGAGAATACTCTCGTTAATTTATCTAAATTAAAGAAATTAAATTGACTAGAATGGAGGATATTATGGATCCAGATATATTTTAAAAGTGAAGTGTCATTTTCTAGTCTAATTACTCTTCTAAATGAGCTCTTTGCTTATGCCAAAACTTCTGGTGACGTCACAACAATGCGTTTTGGAAAGTTCATTCAGGTAATTTCTAGGCAACTACTGTTGGTATTAGGCCTGCGATAAATGTTTCTCCTGTTGAGATAAGTACGTTCACTAAGCTGTGAAGTGTTACGGAGGCTTTCTGCAGAAGGTCAAAGAAGCCGAGTAAACACATCGCAGCTGCGCTCCTTGAAAAAAAAAAAAAAATTAATAAAAAAATAATAAAATAAGATAAAAAAAAAACGAACGTCATGCAGTCTTCGGGCAGCTACTGATAGGCAGCCTTGAAATAACGCCAAGGACGTCACAGGGACTGCCTACATCTTGGATAAAGATGATATATTACCTCGTGCAAAGTCTACTTCTAGCACTTGAGACATCTTGCCAGGCAAACACGTCACACGACTCGGAAGTCTCAGCCAACATCCTCAGTTAAGATGATGATACGGAATCAGAGAAAGAGAGAAGGTGAAGAAAGGGCGAGAGCAGAAAATCGTGTGGGCGAAGAGAGCGAGATAAAGAGATGAAATCTGATACGGGACAATAAAACTCTTAAATGAGTATTACAAGTGTAGATTAACTCAAATTCTTCGTTCCTTCTACCGTTAAAAATATTTCCAAACCGTCTGCTACGTTTGAATCTATAGAATTTATTCGGATGAACTTCCTGAATCAGTTAGGATTGCATTACATCGGAGCACCATCTAGTTAACAATAGATTTTTTTTTTTTCATTTTCTCTTAGCTTTTCGTTATAGCAAATCATACGAATGTCTCCCAAGGAAATTCAAAAAAAAAGTATTAAAGAAAAAGAATGTCTTTTGTGATGAAGAAACGAATGAATTTATTTTTTGTGTGTCGTTTATGTCTGACGGAGCCCAAAGAGAAAGCGTCCTCAGAACATAAAACAAGTCTAGAGAGCTCACGTGTTAACAGGTGATGCAGACACGTGTCCCGTGGGAAATTTGCAATCAGACACTCATGTCTGGAATTTTATTGTTGCCACTCGCTGTTGCGTGTGATATTACAAAACGTGAAGAGTTGTATAAAGAAAAAAAAAAAAAACGGAGTTAGTGACAGCGCTCAGGAACTGACTTTACTGTTAAATTGTAACAGAAAGATCGCAGTTATTAACAAGTACTTTTTTTTTTTTTTGTATTAACAAAAAAAAAAAAAAAGTGGAAATGAAGGCTTTGAATTTCTAACTAGGCATATATGCTACTATCCAGTATGCCGAACTCCAGAAATTGGATTACACGATCGCGAGAGGACCTCAGCAGCTGAAATAAAAATGGCTTTTTTTGGTGTATTCCATCATTACGATTGCATCCCACGTCCAAAGCACATTCATCTTTGTGAATAATAGACGGCGCAGTCTCTCCTAATTTCGCATGTTGGACCTGACAGCAGGTAGATGGAGCTTGCCAACGATCCTTAAACCTGCCGTAAAGTCGTATGTCGCTACCGACATCTCAGCGAATGACAGTCGTTAGTAGTTTACGAGTGCAGTAAAAACAGAAAATGTCTGGGAACCAACTATATCGAGGGTTATTTTTATACACTCGCCTACCTTTCTTAAGAAGTTTATTGTAAAAGGGAACACAAATGTCTCGTCCCCCCTTCCCTCGATCATTTTAGGGCCTCCGTAGGAACTCTACTAACCAGTAGCCCTGAGCAGTATGGTAATGGAATGTCTTGGCACTCTATCTAGATGTGCATGCGCGCGCGCCCAATATGTGGTTAGCAACGCAAGAGCGGACTGCAATAATGGCAGCAAAACGTGACCAACAATGGTATGAGCGCGTGGAGAGAGGTTGCTAATGATGGCTGTCACGAGGTCTACATAGCCGAGACAGTAGTGCGATCGTGTTATAGGCTACCGTTAATCACCTGTCTTCGGCAAGAACCTCAGCCATTTCTCAAATAGTGGCCGGTCGTACGTCAAACTCGATGCAACCATGTTGACACATGGAGGTTTCGAAACGGACTGAATTGGCACTTAGAGATAGGACGCAATGAATGGAGCTCGTTACTGACACTAACGGAGATTTTATTCGATCCAAGAAGGTCAAGAAGCGCACGGAATACTTCTAGGGTCAAGTCAAGCAATGGAGAAAAATGTGGAGTTACATAATGTGGCTTCTGGAACTACTAAGCGAAGTTACTAGTACGAGAAAGTAATGGACTTTCTTGTGGATCCAAAAATCAAATTGAAAACTATTCTTTATATATATATATATATATATATATATATATATATATATATATATATATATATATAAACCCAATCTCAATGCCTGTTTAATACGTGCTGTATGCGCTATTTGTAAAATGAAGTTCGAATAGCGTATTTTTTGCGCGCAGTGCAAGATTGAAATAGGAATGTACCGAACTTCGTTTTGCCTTGTCCAAAAAAGTCATGGAGGTCAATCTCATTAAATTTCTCTTTTCTTAAAATTGCTTCTAAAAAAAAAAGTTATACATTAGGTGTGGGGTCTCATCTCTGCTGTAAAAAATAAAAAAAAATTAAAGTAAATAAGGATACAATGGTGGGAGTGTGTTGGAAACTTATAACAATCAAGTGAATTTTTTTCACCCCAAATATGAAAGGTTGTTGAATCGTGAATGTTGGTATCAACATGAAAAATAAATAAAAAAATGGAGATGACAGATCTCCAGATTATTGCTCAAATGTGATTATTTTTTATTTGATTTGATAATCTGATATTAAAGTTAATATTTCTAAAGTATGCTAGATTTGCTGTATGATTAAAGATGCAAATGATATCCCTTTGTTCCCAGTGGAGGATTCCAGATGCTAATTTTAAGACAAAAATTGATATTGAACAGTTTAAAATATATTTAAAAAAACTATTGAATAGTTTTTCTTAAAACATTTTTAGTAATACTTCACTTACTTAAGTAATATTTTAATTTTTTACCAATAGCATTTATTTTTTAAATCTTTTACTTTATTATCATGAGATAGAACGGACGTACAGTACTAATGTCACTATCCGCTTGACGATCTAATATTTGTATTTTGTTTTTTTTAATACCTTACTAGGGGCTAAATATTCGGTTAAAAACTTAATAGGACAAGATAATAATCACGAAATAATGCTGAAAAATTAAAGTGCACAGATATTTTTATTTATGTTATCATTAAATTAGGAATTACATTAATTAGCATTGCAAAGACGACTGTAAATTGTTTCGTCTAAAATGCAATGAAGAAAGAAATTTCTAAATTTTAGCAGTAGTTTGAAGTCTTGTTTCATTAACAGAATATCTCCATCTCAACTGGAAGAATGCGCGAATCGATATAGTAATTTTGCTGACACTTTAAGTTCGTTGTTCTAAGTGAATTAAAGAAAAAAAATTTGTGCTTCTTTCTTTTACAGTAGATAATTGTTGGCTTTGATAGTTTCAAGCTCGACTAGTATGCTAAACAACTGGAGTACACAACGATATTCTCTTGTTCCGTCCAGCAAACTGGAATTGTTAATTACATTTATGTATGAAATGTTTCTTTATTCTTTTGTTTATTTCTTAAAATTAATTTATGTTTTACGCTGTTTATCATGTGATGACGATTCTCATGAAATGGCCAGCACTATCGTCATGCTGCTGGTCCTGTATACATTTCATTACTTTCGTTCCTTTTTTTTTTTAAGTTTTCAAATTCTTTGCAAAATCTACAATCCTTTTGATTGATCATTTTTCATTTTTACTGGTCTTATTATCACTATTATTATTATTATTTTACGGACACTTCCATGGAGTCCGACGACTCATTGCGGGAAATCCAAACTATTCACACAATCTATCATACCTTTCCTTGAACTCATTAACAAACAAAGCACTCACAACTGACTCCAGCAACCCCTTTTCCACTCATTCACAACTTCCCAAGCAAAAAAAAAAAAAAAAATCTAATCCTCATATCCCTACTAACTACTCTTTTACTCAACTTCCAGGGATGACCCCCCTTGCTCTGCCTCCCTCCTTCCTCTAGCCAAGTTCTGAAACATTTCCTCTGCATCAATCCTATAAAATCCTTTAAGCGACTTAAATATTTCTATCATATCCCATCTTTTTCTCCTATAAACCAACTTCTGCAGTCTACATACCCACCCTCAATCTGTTCTCATAGGGAAATTCCAAAGACAACCCATCATCTCGGTTGTTCGCCTCTGAATCCTCTCCAACACTTCCTCATCCCCAAGAAACCAAGGGGACCAAACATGAGCACAGTAATCCAGATATCAAGGCCTTATAAAGAGGAATAACAACATCTTTATCTCTACTTGTTAGTGTGTGTGTGTATTCTTCAGTAGTCAAGTAATCTTAATCCTACCTTAGCATCCTTAGCAATATGTTCTCTAAACATTAACTCTCTGTCTACACCCCCCTAAATCTCCCTCTTCATCTATTTCCTGGAGGACAGTTCCATCAATGTTATACTCAGCTTGTAATCCATTTGTCCCGAATTGCATAACTTTACATTTCTCCAGATTAAATTGATATCCATTATCTTTTTACCCATACCGATAGCCTATTTAAATCATCCAGCAAGCTCTCCACGTCGCTTTGATTCACTATTACACCACCTAATTTCGCATTATTAACAACAACTGAATATTTTCTTTCAAGTTATTTCCTATATCATTTATGTACAAATTAAACAGTAGCAGTCCTAGCATTGAACCTAGTGGGATACCACTAGTCACCTGCCTCTATTCTGTCCCCTCCATATACCACTTTTTGATTCAGTAGTCACCACCCTTTTATCCACATAGTCAGTGTCATATCCATCCTCATTTGTTCTGATCTGTGTAACAGAGTCCCATATGGTATTCGGTCAAATGCCTTTCCAAAATTCAGCAGCAGCAGCATAGTGTACCCATTTCCTTTATCCAACTCAGATGTTACTCTATTATAAAAAGTTAGTAATTAACTAAGGTATGACCATCCCTTCACAAAGTCATGTTGACCATCATACAGTATCATATTTTGATCTACCCATTCTTGAATTCTCTTCTTTTATACGAGGGTGGTTTGAAAAGTTCTTGGACTAACAATGAAAAAACTAATTTATAATTTCAAAATAATTTTTATTTTTCAACATAATCTCCCGTAAGACTAATACATTTATTCCAGCGATGCTCCAGCGCCATTATCCCGCTACTGTAGTGGTTCTCAGTAAGATCTGCAAAATACCCCTCTACAGCTGCATCACCTCTTAATTCAAAGAAAAACGCTGCCAAGCGAGGAAGAGTTTTAGTTTTGGGAAGAAATAGAAGTCAGAGGGAACCAACTCTAGGGAATAGGGTGGATGTTCCGACAATTGGTAGTACAGATCCCTTAATTTTCCCATTTCCAAAACACCTTTGTAAGCAGGTGCGTTGTCCTAATGAAAGATGATTATTTTCTTCTGCAAACCGAGTCTTTTCTCAGATATTTTTTCGTCTTTTCTGGTTAAAAGATCGGAATAATATTCCCAGGTTATTGTTTTACCCTTTTCAAGATAATTAATAAACAAAATGACTTTAGCATCCCATAACACCGACGTCATGACCTTTCCTGCTGACGGAATCGAAGTTATCTTCTTTGGCGCTGAAAACCGCTTCTGTCCACTGTTTTGATTGCTGTTTGGATTCCAGTGTGTAATAGTGAATCCACGTCTCATCTATAGTAATAAATCGACGCACAAAATCAGTTTTATTCTTGTTAAAACGCTCCAAGAACTGTTCAGAAATTTTCATGCGAGTGAGTTTTTGATCTGCTGTGAGCAAGCGCGGCACTACCCATCTTTCGCAAAGCATTTTCATTTGCACTTCTTCGTGCAAAATATATCCTACACGTTCTTTTGAAATACCTATACAGTAGTTTATAAACGCACGATACTCAATTTTATCTATTTCAAGGGATTCAGACAACACTTTTGCTTCAGACAGCTGTACAAAACAAACTGCTTGATAGAATGACTTGCAATTTCACACGGATGCTTATGACAGATGTACCAACTTAAATAAAAATAATTGTACCGATAGTGTTGCCATCTATAGTCGAGACAGAGAACTTTTCAGACCATCCTCTTATGTCACAGCATTAACCTCACTTGTAGATATATCCTTGCAAAAGTGCTCACTCAGTAACTCTACTATTTATCTGCTTCCGTCTCCTTGTGACCATCATCACTCATTAAGGTTAATCTTCATAGACATTCTTCTTCTTACTTGCCACATAACGAAAGTACTCTTTGGGATTTCCTTGGTCTGATCAGCTCGTTTCTTTTCGTAACCTGATTTTGCCTTCCTTACTGTTCCACCCTACCTAACAAATCCTTGTACTGTTCACGAATTTGCTAGTCACCTTTCTCCTTACATGCCCTCCACAGCATTTTCTTTTTCTAAAGCTCATGCTTAATGATATTACTCATCGATATTACTCCTACCTGATTAACCCTCCTTACCAGCATCATCATCATTTTCCTGATATAATCCAAGAGGTATTCGAGGTTCCTATGACAGCACTAGATGATTGTACTGCTGTTATAGTAGCTTTCTCCAGATGCTCCTTAACTATCTCCCATGCACTACCAATATCCCTTCTTTGCAGGATTTTATTCCATGGCACAGCTTTTAGCTTCCTCCTAAGCTTGTCATAATCACCTGCGTATTTCCATATATATGTCTTCTTGACAAAATATTCTTCATTTTTTACAATCTCCCAAGTCAAGGCCGCAGGGTCACTTTATCTTATCGAAGGCAATGTGGTCACCTTAGTTCGGATAGCTCTTCTGATCCTCTGACCAGGTCCAATACTCTTGCACCTTAAGTCCCCACTATCAAATGCTGCCTCAAGTAATTTTCTCTAAGTAGATGTATAAATTCCATTTCCTTCTTGCCATATGATCTCTTTTCCTTTCAGTCTATATCTTCATAGGCTATATCTTTATCGGCTCAGTCAAGTTCGGCTACAAATATTTTGTCATCTTCGTCTTTTAAATTATTCTTCAGTATCAATTAAAATTTTATATTAGTTTTTTAATTTAACCTCTGGTTGGATATATGTGGTATTTTCTTCTTCTATCTCCTACTAAGTTTTGCTATTTTTTCTATTATCTGACATCAAGGAGATATATGAAACCTTAAGTTTTAGAAAATCAGTGTAATTATTTTTTTAAAAACTAATTATGCAAGTGAATGAAACACGTATTTTGGATATGTGAATTAAATCTGATAGAAAGTTCCTGCTTTTATTCTTTCTCCTTTTTAAGACTTGTTCCATGCTTTTTGCCTTCGTTTTATATTAATACGTATTCATGACGCATGCGTATAAATGCTATATCTTTACAGTATGGATTAGCTTGCTTCATGCAGCAAAGATGTGCTGTTTTCAACATGCCACTCCATGTAATTAGATGGTCATTCTAAAGTACTTTTCTGTAGACGCTGGGAAAAAAAAAGTTCTTCCTAAGGCTATTACATCGCGAAGATGGCAAAATCAAAAGGACCACAGTTCGGAAAAGGAAATCGAAGTGGGAAGGGATGGGGGGAATATTATAGTTAAAAAATGTTCTGAGACGTGATGTAAGTTCTACGGGGGAAGGATTGTGTCGAACAATGTCATCTATCATCGCTAACGTTAAGGAAGTGAATACAGCAGCGCTCGGTGGGTTCCTGTCATACATCATGTAAGGACCGCATGTGTCAACGGAGACAGCTAGGGACGGTGGGAATCAGTCAGTGTCAAGTGACGGCCACCAATGATGGATGATACGTCCGGCACGGATAAGTGTTTATATGAAGCAACACTGGTTGTCATGGTGACAATTCATTCTGACCCTCTTGTAGTTTGAACTCATTCGTTCAGTTCAAGCGTTGCATGTAGATTCCTACTTCAATTTTTCTCTTGTCAGCAGCTGGTTAGTAAGTTTGACTAGCAGATCTTATATCTTTGTAACTTCCAACTTTAGCACGATATCACTGCTGCACACGTATCTCCATTAACAGGCATCTAACGTCGAACGTCTTCGTTGTTGATCTTTGGGATTCAAAGTTAAATAAACTACGCATATATTGTTTACTTTATATATTTATAATAATAATAGGTATTATTATATCTATTATTATAAATATATTTTCTCAGAAAGTCTTGTATCTATTAAAATACAAGAATACCTGAGACGAAATGTCCATTATGGAAGTTTAGGTCAAGTTCTAGTGAATAGTTTTTATAACCGCGCGCGCACGCACACACACACACACACACACACATGCGCGATATTAAATCGATTTTCAATGGAAAAGAAATTATCTGATAAGTAAAGTGCTTTTAAACGCCATAATTCATATTAATCAACAGAATGTGAAAGAAGGAATGATAATGATGAGTCAGTCAATATGTCAACAGCTTGCATTACAAGTACCTTTGATTAGAATTACTGCCGAATCAACTAAGTGTATGAGGCCAATATCTGATGTCCGTTAAATGAATGTAAAAACACTTTACGAGGCGAAGAGGTTTCATGTTGTGTGTAACTTCCTAGAGAATGACATTATCTAGAGACATGCATTTTTAAGATAATAATAACACTATTACAAGATGATGGAATAATTTAGTTTTACCATTTTAGATCTTAAGATTTTAGAAGATTTTAACCTCTTAAGATTTTTTATATTAAGATGTGAACACTGAAAGTATACTGGAATTACCAATGTTTTACTTTTATAGTAGTTCAGCATAAATCGAAGTAAATGCTCAAGTATTTTATTTTGTTGACCCGCCTGATGGATGTTTGGATTTATAAGACTGCGGGAAATGGAAAAATCTTTCTTGAATTGGGTTATATCGATATCGATAAATATCTTATTTGAAAACTATTAAAATCATTCGTATAAATGGTAAATAAAAATAGGTCTAGTTGATCACTGTGCCATTTTACTGGAAGGATAGTAAGAAACAAATAAGGTGTTTCCAATTTTTATCTACATTTTTGTATTTTTTAAAAGTAAGATTTAAAATGAAGCCAAAAATGAAGCTAATTGAAGCCATAGAATATTCACATCGACAATGTCAAATGCCTTTGATAGATCAAAGGGGGCACTTATACTTCTAAGTGTCCCATCCATAGATAACCAGGATATAATGGTAATATTAAGTTACTATTGGTACAAAGTTTGTTTATGAAAGTCAATTAACTTGTAAGGTCAAAAATCATGAGATTGTTTCACTCTCTAAGTTTCTTAATTTTCAATAACAAAATAATGACCAGATTTCTCTATGACTGCAGAGCATTACTAGCCCTAATTCCATTTTTAAGGTCATCAACCAAGGAATGAACTGCTTTTTTGTTTACTATTATTATTATTTCTAAGGTTAAAGCAGTCAAAAGCAAGACTAACAGTTACATAGGTCGTACAGGTAATTAGAAAGTTTTAGTAACTTCTGATCTTTATGATCATAAAGATCAGATAGAGAGTTGTGCAGAATTGATTGAGGTGAGCCTGAATGATTGTAAAAAAAAAAAATAAATAAATAAATAAGATTGTCAAATGTCGGAATTATAGATCCTATAAGTAATGACACAATCTGTTAATGTGTTTTGCTGGGTTGGTGATTTTGATAGGAAAGCCGTTGTTCACAATGGCTAAAATAATTAAGTAATAGAATACGAGTGTAGTCAGGGTATGTATTAAGCCAATAGTGTTGTTACTAGTACTTTTACTAATAATTACTTATTAGTAAAGATTGGGTGGGTTCATAACATAATAATTGCTTAAAGGAAATCTATAAGTAGTACATCTGGTGCTAGTTTCGACTTCTATAACTGCAATTCCAAATTTTTATTATCATTGCAAACCAGTGCTTAGAGAGTATTTTGAGATCTTCTTTCGTTTAGTACACTCCTACCTTTTCTGCTTACGCCATGCATATAAAAAAAGTTTAACTTAGAACATTAGAGATTAGTTTGTTCTCACTGAGTTCATGTTTTAACGAACAGATGATGTGAAATTTAAACTAGTATTTAAAACTGTAGTAATCTTAATCATTAGGTACTGATGTTCTTAATATGCTTCTCAAGAGAAAAAAAAATGAGCGATTTCTAATCAAGATAGTGATAATTTTAGAATATTACTGTAATTAAGTAGCTTTGTCACGATTATAGTTGGGTTTATCTAAATATACCTGTTTTAGTAAGGGTACTCCGGTTAATCTTGAAAATACCAGTCAGTTTGTTAATCTTATTGTCTTGCTTTACTATTTCTCATCCAGATAAATGTAGTCTCCCCCTTAAAAATGTACCAAGAATTACTGAAATAAAGAACCAAGAGACTTCACTTTGGCGATGCAAAATTATACAAATTAAGCGGATATTGAATCCCACATTATTTCAAAGCCGAATATATAGAAACTACAAGATTTCACTTCTGGATCTGGCTCCCACTGACGTGACCTCAACAGAGGTCGAAACCGGTCTGGATAGTGATCCCTTCCCATAATGCTTGTGGACATGTATGATGCTATCATCATACATATCCACAAGGAGATGTGCTTTGCATTATGGAGAATAATAAGGAAAGTGATCAGAACTTACTCCACCTTTGCCACGAGGTGTCCCTGTCCTGAAAGGTTGCTTAAGCTTGGATCCGCCAAAACTTTTATAGTTTCTATATTCGGCGAACCTCAAGTAGTTTCTATATATTCGGCTTTGAAATAATGTTGGATTCAACATCCACTTAATTTGTATAAGTAGTCTTCCCCTTTGTTTTCTTAGTCTTGCGTTGAAGAATAAACCACTCGAGTAGGGAATTTGGTACCATTAATGAAGATCCTAATGTGCTCATTTCATTTATTAGTTTCAGATGTAATAAAGTGATAAATAATGTCTTCTTCGTTTTCTCTCTCTCAGAATTTGGAGAGTATTTGAGAGTTAAAATTTTGGAGTTATAAAATTTTACTGCGAAGTCTTGAATTAATGGTTGTTTCCTTCTGTCGAGGTCTATGATAGTACGTTAAGTCGCTCTGAGTGATAGTTCGCTGAAATTCGATTTGTAAATTTCCTCCAGTTTTAATTCCATTCATTTGTCGAAACGAAATGAAATCTATAACTTTCCTCAATCAAACAGCACTGATAGCGATTCAACTCTCCCACCACTGTCAGAGAATCCCATAGAAGAAATCCTTCGGTTTAATGAGGTGAAAACTTTTTCCACGAGACAAAATATCCGTTTGGATGCGATAGTTTTCACTACCGCCAATCATTTTGACATGAGACCGAGCAATGTGTAATTTAGTTAAAACCATTCCTTTCTTTTTCTTCCAAGAAAGTAAGTCTCCGCTTTCCTTCTATCGCGATCTCTTATCCTCTTTGAAGGTGCTGTAATTAATACTTGAGTTGAAGCGTCTGAAAGGTTTCGAAAGAGCAAGCGGGAAGGTCATTCTCAGAGGTAACATCCCCCCACGGTCGACGTCAGTCGTTTTCCATCCCTTCCAGTGACAAGTGCAAGTGGTAGTTGTCACTATTATGCATCCTTTCACCATCCAAAACATGTGGCGCCCTCTCTTCAGAAGTAGACAAAGAACTACCTTCTATCAAGAACTAGAAATCACCTCGTGTTGCAGGGTAAGAAAGAAACAAAAACCAAAGAGTCTGAGTCAGGACCTCAGATAAAGGTTTCCTCGTCGACACAACGACGCCATTGTATGTGTAATTCATCGTGACCATTTTACCCATTTCCCCTCTCGAAATGCAATCGCTGCCGGCCCAGAAAAACGTTTTAACCCACTTCTAAATTCCTGGAAACACGGGTGGAAGCTGGTAGTTAAAATGTGTGTGTGTGTGTCCGGTGCGTGTGTGCAAAAGAGTAAACACGAACGACAGTGGATGATTAAGTTAATCTTACCCATTCAACTGATGGTCGGGAGGGAGTAATTTAATAATTGGCAGCAGTGCAATTGCCCGAATGTTTCATTGTTCTTTTTTTTTCCCTTTTTTTAGGGTCCCCAAGGATGCATTAGGAAGAAAGAAGTAGCCTCACTAAATAGAAACTCCCAGAAATGTTAAAGGGGGTGATGGGATTTCGAGTATGCTAAAATTAGAGATTTCTTCAGACCTTCAGAGAAAACAAAAACTGGCTATCTAAATTATTTTAAATTTAAAGTTACATCACGATATGTATACACAGTTGGACTATATACAAAAATAATATTAATGGTTTCCTACACGGGTCAGACTTCAAAGACACTGCTAGCTAAATCTCCAATAAGACAAGATATAACATTTATCTTAGCTTGATTCAAACCAGATACATTCTTTCCTCTCTCATAAGATTACTCATTAATTAATTAGCCGTATATACTCAAAATAACTTCCGAAAAGAGTTCACGCATATGAGGTTTCTATAACGTGAATACTCATTCACTTTCAGGTATGCTTCGGGTGGGAGAAAGTGCGAGTCCTATTACTCCCAGAATATGGTCGAAATGCTCCTGATTGATTTAGTGGTAAGAACAGAATATTTCTATTTAATTTTCCAAAAGAGATATATACGCAGAATGTTTGATGTTAATCTCATATTGATAATAATTAAACATTCTTTAAGCTGAGTGATTGAGGAATTTATTATCAAATTTCTCAATCTATAAAGTTTAAATATAAAGTTGGGAATTCCCACTGTTCCCTGTATTATCTCTAAAGTATGACGATCCCTATCAGCTGCTTGGAAAGTAAGCGGAGCCTTATCTTTTTTCCCGACTGCACTCCCTTCAAACCAGCCCGGCGTTGTGTACTACAGTTTTGAATTTCTGCCGGTCAGTATCTCGTGGCGGATCACACCCGCTGTTTTTCTTTCACTTTATTTAGGTAACAACACTCCTGAAAATTCTTGGAACAGTAAGCGAACATCGTGCAACAGACACTTTATCGTGTCTGTTAAAACAGGCGTGTGTAAGACTGAAAGTTAAGTTTTTGTTTACTTCCGGATTCAGACTGAGGAGACGAATCACAAATTCATCCGTAAGGATGAATTCGTTACTAAGGCAACTAAAGTTTAGTCGTATCTGGCATATTAAATCAGATACATGCAGTCATTATCGACACAAAAAAAAAAAAAAAAGAAAAGAAAAGAAAAGAAAAGGACGAAATGGTCAACCAAACATGTCTGCGCGCCACCTTCAGTCAGGCGCAAACTTACTGCAATTATTAGAAACCACTGGCCGGACTCCAAAACTCATTGCAGTACCCGAATTACGGATACCCCGAGGATGATCACAAGCAGCGTGCTACAACAGACTGCAGCTGTAGTGTTAACGCCCCGGATAATTAGTTGATTGCAGGTTGACAGAGCAGGAAGCGAATTAGGCCCTCTTTGTTGCTGGGTGTGTCTGTAAAGGGGTTATGAACTCGTACCAAAAGTTAAACCCCCTCTTTCCTTTCGTGATATGGCGAACGGTGCCCTGTAGAATAGGCCCGTGATAAGAAACGGAAGCTCATCAAACCCGTCTGGGACACCTGTAAAGCTACAGGGGAATCCGAGAGAGAGACCGTTTATGGCCACACTCAGCGAGGTGACTCTCTCTCTCTCTCTACGATTTCTGGAACCGGATCCCACGATCGCCTGTCCCTGTCAGTTGAATTTCTATGAAGGAATTTGCATATTTCCAGAAGTTAACAACAAAAATGAATTTCAATGCTTTTTTTTTCTTCTTCAAAGGTTTAACCTCAACCTACTTCGATGCTAAAGAGCAGACTCGTGGTTTCCCATGAATTTTGCCATCTTAACGATGATTAATGGAATAAGCCAGTAGAGCACGCGCATAAGTAAACACCGCTGGGATCGTTTACTGGCACGGTTTTCATTCAGCTATTCTGTGTAGGTTGTTAACTAACAAGTTTTGCTTGAGGTAATTAAGGCAATTCTACAGCAAAAAAAAAAAAACACGAGGTCCGTTGTCTGCAGCACCAACTGACTGGTCACAAATGCTTGTATAGTTAATAGTTTGAAACCTTGAACTATTTGTTTTCACCACTAGGACATGGAAGTGAAAGCAGATTGATTGTTCCGAAATAATGAAACATTAGTTACTGTAGAGCTCCTTGCAATAGATTGGTCTCATTTACATATCGTCTACCGGATGCAATAAGAATTTCTTATTCTTCTTATATACTTTAGAATGGCTGTCTTGAAGATAAACTCTTATTTTGCTATATTTGAATTAATTACGTCATTACATAACCAACGATGACTGCTGTTCATGCTGGTATCACAGGAAGAGAGAACGTTTGTATCTCATTTATGATAATCAATAAATGATATAGCAGTAATTGAAACTTTAATGGTTAATAAAAATAAATAATTAGTGATAAATCACTCCTGCAGATTAACACCACCTAAAGTTGTTCCCAGAGATCTGAAGAAATTATTTTGATGCAATCTTTGGACGGAAGTTACTGTGCATTTCGGGCTAAAGCTTTTTAAAAATCCTATTAAAAATGGTAGTGATATTTTAGGAGCGAGCCCCCCCCCCCTTTTGCATAACAAGATAAAAGATAATACTAGCATATCAGAGCTCCGTAGCTGAGTTCGACGGAGTCCGTTGTACGGAAAGATCTGGGTTCGAATTCCGTCTGTGACGCGAGGAACTTTTATCAGGGATTTCAGTCAAAGGTGAGTTATCCACTGTCATACGGAGGTGGGGAGTTTCTTCTCCTGGAAACTTGGGTCTTGTTTTCCTAGCAAACCGGACCCGTGAACACACACACACACACACACACACACACACACACACACACGCACGCACACACACACACACACACACACACACACACACACACACACACACACACACACACACACACACACACACACACACACACACACACACACACACACACGCACACACACACACACACCATTAGAGTGGATACGATCTTCATAATATTACAGTACAGTCTGAAATCCGTATACATGACAGTGATCCTTTCACCTTGACTGAGGAATTATCTGGAGAGGCCAGAAAGTCTTAAACTCACTCGAATGATTTCAAGCGAGTTTTTTTCCTTCAAATTTTTAATAAAGTACATCTTTTATATTCTTTTTATTGGTGGAATTTTTCTTGTTTATTTCATTGTAAATGTAACAATCAATACTGATTGTTAAATCGTTAAATCTCAGTGATCCCCAAGCTGCAAGATTGCGCCTTGTACTGATATTAACAATACAGTTCACCAAATTCAAATGTCCGGCTACATTGCCATGGTGTGCACAATTTAATAACGTTAGTTCTAATTTTTATGAGTAACCTACAGTTAATTTTCATTGTAAACTTTTATTTTAATCAATCATATGGGCCATAAAAATCTGCCAAAGAAAATGTATAACGACACCAATATTCTTGAAACAGAAAATAAAATTGTGACAAAGGGGAAAAAACAACACTTAAAGATCAAAAAATTTTTTTTTTCTTTTTCCTTAAGCCTCCTCTGACCGCCTGCTCAAATTCAGATCTAAAGAGGGCGGTCAGAGCTGTTGTCATAATATCATAGCTATTGCCATAATATATTTGTTACTGACTGTATAATCTATGCCGCATCCTCTTCGATAGACGATCCTTGTAAAGAATATCCTGAATATAATTCCTAATGAAGTTTTCCATTACCTTGTCTGTAACACTAATAAGAACAGCTGCTCTATAATTTTTCAATTTTTAACAAACCTTCCTTATGAAGTGGATAACTCTTGCATATATCCAATCCCCACTTTCAGCGACACTGCGGAAATAATCGAAAATGAATTCTGACATACATCTGCTCAATTGCCATACAGTTTAAGATGTCATTTCCTCTTCTTCTGTATTAAGTCATTAAGTAAATTAATCTCCTCATCAATCAGTAATATTTCCTCTTCTAACTGACCAATTATTCGTTCCATTATTCATGTTCATACTTACACGTAAAGACTTTTAGAATTACTCTTAGTAATCCTAAAAGCTGATTTATCTTTCTGATTTAGAAATCCTCAAAGCTGATTACTCATTCTGAGTTAGTAATCCTAAAAGCTGATTTATCCTCTTGCTTTAGTAATCCCAAAAGCTGATTTATTTTCCAGTTTTTTTTTTCTTACAATAATATCTACTTGGAGACTCGATTATTCATCCAGTGCATTTCAGATTCATTATGAAATTTACTTCCCCGTATAAATTTCAAACTTTATGAAAGGTATTTTTTTCGGTGTTGTCCATCTTGCACTAGTATCACTTCGATTAAATAATGTTGCCCAGTTAATATTCTAATTCTTGTATGATATCTTAAAATTTGTTTTCCACAATTCCTATGACAAGAAAACAGTATCACGTCTTCTCTATTTGTTTTAATTCCTCAATCAAGGTGAAAGGATCACTGTCATGTATACGGATTTTGGACAGTTAACATGATCGTCACAAATCCTGTGATATGATTATGAAGAACGTATCCACTCCAATAGGTTCAAGTACATGTGGCATAAGATAAGTATCACGAAGTTGCTCCAAAAGTTTACTACTTATTCCATTGTCAGCTATTTCATTCTCCCGATCGTTATCTCTCATAATAAAGTCCTTCATTAATCATATTTTCCTTTTTCTACTGGCATTAAATAACGTGCCCTTGATCTTATCACTACTTCCTTCACTGCAGTAAGACATTTCTTTCTCAACTGTACAGATTTCATGCTAATATTCGAACTCTTCCCCCTTCCCCCGAATAGTGATTCAACAAAATCACCGATCTCCTGGCCTAAATATTTCCTGATGAGAAATAAAAATTCCTCTCTTTTTCCTCTATTAATCTTTTCTGAAAACATAATTCCTACCATGTCCCTCACATCAAGAACATTCACCCCCCCCCCCTCCAAAGTTACAACAGAAGTCAAGTTACTCTTAGGAATGTATAGGAAAACGATTCCCCAGTTAGATTTTTCTAATTGGAGAATTAGAAAAATCTCAGTTAAAAAATCTTGAAAAAACGCTTGCTAATAGCAGGCGTTTTTTCAAGTAATTTTCTATTGACTGAATAGCATAAGCTTTTCTTGGTAGCCAATCTGAATATCTTATAAGTTCATTTGTTGTCCTATCTCCTTGTTACATTTCTTGCGCATTTCCATTTAGCTCTTGCAATATGTGCTTTTGATGCCTTTCCCTAATCCATGCATTATTTTTATCTCTCACGGTACCTTCAGTATTGCTGTATCCACATATTTTCTGTGAGATCTTACATTTGAGCTATCGTCACAAGTAAGAAATACAACAGTTTGTAGAGAGACAATGATATATATTCAGATTGTTATCTGGTGACTTCAAAAATAGCAATATAAGCAAAATGGAAATCACAAAAAACACGAGAATCTTAAGAAAAGAAAAAAATGTAGAAAGAAACTAAAAAACTTACCTTCTCCAGGAAGATAGTATTAATTCCAAGAGCCAAGAGTTAGGAGTGGATGTTCCAAGTTCTGTGTTAGGACCTATATTTTATTCTATTAACCGTCTAGAATGAGAAATTTCCTAGACTTTTTAAGAGCTTTTTAACTGAAGATGAGTTGGCCGTTTCATGCAGAGGTAGAAAGGGTTTTCCTCCGGAACCTCATATTTTTCATCACGAAAAACAAACACATCGACCAGAAGAACAAGCACAGTTAACAGACAGTACACTGGTCTCAGAATAAAGGAACTAACTCGTTGAGATGACTTCAGTGTTTATAGAGCACGGTCTTAAAAGTCGGAAGCGTGGACAGTGAAGCAGGGATTAAAATCTGGTGTGAACAGATCTAAGTATGAGAGATTTTGTTAGAAGATGGCAATATTACATGGATACAAATTAAAAAGGCGGTAAAAAGAGTTAACGAATGTGAAGACCTGGGAATTTAAGCTTCAAATCATATTGGCAATCGTTTAGATTTCTGTGATTTTTAATAGGATGGTTATAAGCAGTGGTGAGCTGTAAGGGGCTCGCCCGAGTCCTTTGTTAAATTTTTCTCAAATTTGTGAGCCCCTTGTTCTTGTTTACATTTTTATTATTTCAAAAAAAAAAAAAAAAAACATAATTTTTTGAAATATATTAAGCGACAAACTCATACGCTAACCTAACAAAGTAATTTTATTAAATAAAATATCATAGTTACTGTTACTACTATATTACAAATAAGAATTCACTTTGGTAATCGCATATAAATAAATAGGACTATAAAATAATGCCCCTTGATTGGTACCGTTGATTATCACTTGAAGTATAAAAACAAAGAGAAATATAACGTACTTCAATATTATTGTGTTTAGATAATATTTATTTATTATTTATAGATTGTTTGTCATGAAAACTTATATCGCAAACAAAATAAATTTATCTTGTTTATAAAAAATGCGAACTATTTCATATGTGTGATTATAAAAGATTTTATTCTTATTATATATTTTGAAAGCAAAAAAATGTTTTTCTTATGTAAGATAAATTAACACAGATGATTGCGTGCCAATATTTCATCTTTAGATCATGAAATATTGGTTTCAAAATGATAGCCTTTACAGGTTGTCCCTTCATACTTTTTGATAATCGCATATAAATAAGAATAATGTACACAAGCTGTATTAATAAAAGTTTTTGTGTGAAATACCGCTTTTTTTGCTCGCCGATGCGAGCCCTTAGTTAAAATTTCCATAGCTCCCCACTGGTTATAAGTTCGATAAGGGCATAAGTAGAGAGCAGAAAATTGTCATATTTGGATTCGACTAGAGTATCTCGATTAATGAAAAAAGATAGAGAAGAAGAAGAAAAAAGGCAGACCAAGTGTACGAAAGTTTTGTTTATTGGTAGAGTTATGGTTCAGATTTGATCGTTTATTTCTTGAATCGTGCGTAGTCTTTTGCCACCGTCCTGATCTTAATCAAACAGACTGTATGACTATCTCTAAGTTTTGGGAAGTGATTGCTGTTAATTCTCTATATTTTTTCTATCTTTTTATAATAGTACAGCAATACTTACTTCTCTGAACTCTTTTTTTCTGCTTGTACAGTTACGACCGAGACACGTGATAATATACGCATGCTGTATGACTCGTTAATTTAAATGTTGTTGCGAATTCTTCTGCCTTCTTCCTGAATGAGGCTCACGGCATATTGAGAGAAATATAGAATAAAATTGAAAATATACCATGAACATATTTTGTGTTTTTCTATAAATACTGTTTGCGTATGGAGAATGTGAAGAAATGGAGGAGAGAAAGAAATGAAGCTATTCGTGTAAATATACACAAGAAGACAATCTGCTGTTCGTAAATTTTGAGTTACGCATCCGTTTAGCGACATTGCTGGCTAATTATTATATGACTCACTGGATCGATTTCCTTGCTTTCCCCAGCACTATTTCGTTTTTTACTTACCTTAGTCTGTCTACGTTTATGAATAATAATAGACCACTCAGTTAATCATATCAATCAAGTCAATCAACTGATTTTTGCATTGTGATTCAAAATGATATAATTCATAATATTAAATAATAAAATGATAATTAATAATTCCACTGAGTAGACGGAAAGCAATGTGGTATTTAGAATGTTGGTTAGCATTTGTTGTCCATTAATATAATATGCTTTTTATCTGACTTATTATTAGATACAAGTGTAATATTTTTATTTTATTATATTTATGTTTTATTACATAGAATGAAAATGTACGTCCTTTTGGGACTATTTTTCTTTTATTTTAAAATTTAAATTGATTGTTTATTCTATTTTTATTTTGAAATGTAATTTGACCATCTCTCAGTTATGACGGACTTCATTAATAACACATTTTGATGAACATCTCTAGCAATTCAGTTTGGATTGCTAAATCCAAAATAACCAAGGGTAACCACATCGAATAAACATGTTTATCCAAAATACACGTCGGATAAACATGTTTATCCGACGTGTATTTTTACTTCCCATACTGACCTTTTGCAGTTTCAGGTTTTCTGTTACATTAGCCAACATTAGAAAAGATGCAGTTTGTAGTTAATCGACATTTCTGAATATTGAACAAAATTTCGCAACTTAAATCCAAAAATCCAAACTTGATGAAGATGTTGACCTTCTTGGATTTTGGAAATAAATTAATCTCAAGATAAATCGATTAAATGTAAGGAAGAATATAAACAAGGTTTAGTGATAACACTCACCTTTCATAGTAATGTGTAAAGTCAGACATGTAGCCACGGAAGTTTTTTTTCATTCAAACATTATTTTCGTTTTCAAGTACAAAATGAGTTTATCTTTATTTCGACGTCCAATAATCTCATTTTATTTTATTTATTTAATTAATTTTTTTAATTGGATAACCCGAATAAACTTTCCAAACTTGAAAGCTGAAACATCGTGTCATATCTTATTCGGATCTTGAAACAGATTAAGTGATAACAGCGTCGAATATTCTTGGCACGTGCAGTTTCACAGCTGCACAACCCAAATAACGACTCTCAGTATTTATCTGACACTACGGTCGTTTACAACTCACTAATACAGCCTGTTTATGAGAGTGAGTGAGCTGTCCTCCCACAAACGTCGGCTACTGTTTTAAAGAACTGACATTTGATCCAGAAATCTGATGATTCACTTGGTTATAATTTGTTAAAACAATCACAGACTTTTGCACACCCTTAAAAAAACAATTTCGTGGAGTTTATCATAGTCAGAAGAAAGGAGTGTCTTCTAGGAAATCGCTTTCTCTTTCCCGTCCCACCTGTAACCTTCAAAGCGATTTTAGATCAACTCTCTGTTTAATATCTAGCTGTACAATTTCTTTTTCTTTCTTTTTTTTTTTGTCTCGTATTAACCAATTCAATGTGCAAGGAGTTACGTGCAGCTCTCGTGTTTGATTTCATCTATTGAAAATCATTTTGAAAACTATTTTGACTTCTTGCCAACTATATTTTATTTATGTAGTTAATTATTTTTACGTTGTATTGTATTTTGTTATTCTTCCAATAGGTATTATGCATAAATAATGTTTTCAATATAAATTATTTAGGAACGTAGCTAAATAAATCGTTTACTCCACGCAAAGATTGGCTACTTTCCTAATCGTAGCCAGAAAAATAAATAGGACAATGCCTCCTTTGTTGTGTTAGTTTTCATGAAGATTGCTGATATTACCTTATTTTAGGTCACAAGGGCAATTAATTTATTGTGTTTGAGGTATATTTTAAGCAACAACTTCCAATATATGTGAATTCATAAATAGTATATATATATAACAATAACAAGATCTTAAAATAAGAAGTCATTTGGGATAATGTTCCGCGTGACTCTAAGAATATTTTTTCAAAGATTAGAAACACAGCATCTTAAGATATTTTAAAAATCTTAATATATATATATATATATATATATATTGGAATAAGACTTAACCGCATTATCCAAAAATTGTGATTATGAAAGCTCTTTGTAGGGCCTTAAAGTCCTGTAAGTACTGCGGATTACTATTATTATTATTATTATTATTATTATTATTATTATTATTATTATTATTATTATCATCATCATCATACACAGACTACTGTTATTAAACAGAAATAAATTTATTTGGAAAACAAATACCACACTATTTCTTTTTCTAATTTCATTATTATTGCTGTTGTTGTGATGTGGCTTGAAGGATGGAAAAAGTCCGAATTTGTGATTACGAGATCAACACACCCCATTTAATCCCTAAGTTAAATATTTTGGAACGGTTAATCAGAGTTATCTGCCATTTCGTTTCAGATTTCCCTTTTAACAGTAAAGTTCTTAATCCTATTAAGGGATTTTATATTCTCGTTGCCTTTCCTAGGG